>NC_048308.1:40804252-41104252 GCF_013100865.1 Trachemys scripta elegans
TAGGGTGACCAGATCACCAAATACAAATATCGGGACGCGGGGGGGGTGTGAGTTGGCGGGGGGCGGGGCCAAAAAAAAAAAAAAAAAAAACCCTTCCTCCGCAAGCGCTGGAGGGAGGCCCGGGAGAACGAACGGGGCTGGGCGGCCGATGCCTCCGCCCCGGGGCCGCCGCGGGATAGCACCAGCTGGGCAGCAGCCCAGACGCGACCGGCCAGGGGCTGGACCCAGCGTGCGCGCTGCTGGGTCCCCGCAGCAGGCCCCGGCTTGGGGAGTTCGGGGGCGCCAGAGCTGCAGCCGCGGAGCGCCATGGCCGCTTCCTCCCCCGCGGCAGTGGGAGCTGCAGCAGCGGCTGCTCCCGAGTCCCGCTGGCTGGGGGGACAACAACAGCCGCCGCCTGGCCCCGCGGGCCGTCCCCCTCCTCGCCCTACCACCCGACTGAGTCCTGCTCGCGGCCAGGCCGGACTGTTACTCACCCCGGCCCCGCGCTCCCCCAACGTCTCCCGGGCCTCCCTCCAGCGCATGCGGAGGGGGGAGGAATGGTGAGCCCGGGGAAGAGGCGGGGATTCGGGGAGGGAGCCAATCGGGGGAGGAGGGGGCGGAGTCGGGGCGGGGGGGGGGTGCGAGTACTTCCGGTCTCTAGGCTCCGGGGCATTTCCTTGTTTGTCCGGTTGTCCCGACCGCATGTCGGTCGGGACGCGGGACAAACAAGGAAATATCGGGACGGTCCCGATAAAATCGGGACGTCTGGTCACCCTAGGTCCAGATAATACTTAGTCTTGCCATGAGTGCAGGGATTGGACTAGATGACGTCTCAAGGTCCCTTCCAGTTCTATGATTCTATAAAGAAAGCCAGAGTTGTCTCCTTCTGGCTCTGGTGCCACTAAACATGGGGCCTCAGGATCTCTCCCCTCCCTTGGGACTCTCCTTTGCCATCCTCTTCATGGCCCTGGCACAGCCATACAGAGATTTGGAGCCTCCTCTAGCCCTCCCCACCCACTGCCTATAATTGAAGGCAAGACCAAGGCTTGTTGAGATCTGATGACCCTGCTTGCACTTGTAGAGGATGGGAGTCTGACAGGTTCGGTACAGAGACCCCCTTGGGACTTCCACCTGATGTGCTGAGACTACCTCTGAGCCCGTTTTCCCTGCCAGCTTGGGTCTTCAGAACCCTACCTTGTTGAGCCAGACACGCCAGTCTGCTCGAACACAGACCCAGGTCAGAACCACGTGCCCTAAAGCTGCAGACTTAACTGAAAATGGCTTAGCAAGTGCTCCTGCCTCTAGCACCCAGACACCCAGCTCCCAGTGGGATCCAAACCCCAAATAAATCCATTTTACTCTGTATAAAGCTTATACAGGGTAAACTCATACATTGTCCACCCTCTATAACAATGATAGTGAGAGATGCACAGCTGGTTGCTCCCCCAGGTATTACTTACCCTGGGTTAATTAATAAGCAAAAAGTGAGTTTTATTAAGTATAAAAGATAGGATTTAAGTGGTTCCAAGTAGTAACAGAATAAAGTTACCAAGCAAAATAAAACACGCAAGTCTAAGCCTAATACATTAAGAAACTGATTACAAATGAAATCTCACCCCCAGAGATGTTCCAGTAAGCTTCTTTCACAGACTGGACTCCTTCCTAGTCTGGGTCCAGCAATCACTCACGCCCCCGTAGTTACTGTCCTTTGTTCCAGCTTCTTTCAGGCATCTCTTGGGGGTGGAGAGGCCATCTCTTGAGCCAGCTGAAGACAAAATGGAGAGGCTTCCAGGGCCTTTTATATTCTCTCTTGTGGGCGGAAACCCTTTTGTTCTTCTGTGCAAAGTCACAGCAACAAGATGGAGTTTGTAGTCACCTGGGCAAGTCACATGTCCATGAATGATTCAGCTTTTTGCAGGCCAACGGCATTATTTACATGTTAGTTTAACCGTTCCCAGGAAAGCTCAGATGTGAATTGGCATCTCCCAAAGTCTATTGTCAGTTACGTGTTTCTTGATAGGACTATTCTCAGTAAGTGCCCATTCTCAAAAAGCTGACCAAGTGCTTCACTGAGGCTACTTAGAATCAAACACATAGCCAATATTCATAACTTCAAATACAAAAATGATACACCCATACAGACAGCATAATCATGACCAACAAACTACAACCTTTCCATAGACACCCCACTTGACCTCCTCTGTACAAGACCTGGTGCAACCATAGGACCCTAGTTGCAACAGTGATCTATATGGTCACCGTTCATGTCAATAACATCACAGGGGGAGCCTACTAAAGCTATGGAAAGAGGAAACCATAAGGATCCTAAGGCTTGTAGGATGGGGCACTGCAGGGGGGAGGATGGATGGATGAATGAATCCAGTTAATTTTATCTGAAGCTAAGATCTGGCAAAATAAGAATTAGAAGAGCTATCTAATTCTGATGGTCATTGCTGCTTGTGTGATCAGCTTTAATTTTGTAGAATTTCCCCCCCCCATTGAAAAGCCTCCCTAATTATTGGCTTACATTTGTGAGGTCTATCTCTGTAAGGAAAAGACTATGGCTTGATCTACACTACCAATTTGTCTGTATAGCTACATTGTTCAGACTTGAAAAGGTCAGTGATAGTTCTTTGGCGTACAAAACTATCCTTACATGTACCACTACATTTAAAAGCTTTCAGATGACTTGCTTTGCTGCACTAACTCCAGGATAATTCAGGCACACTTTCTTTAGAACCAGCATTGAGAGCAGCACATGGCAGCTATAAAAATTCACCTCCGGCTAGATGTAGAATCCTGAAGTTAATTTAGTGCCCTATTGCAAAGGGAATTACTGTGGCAAGCCTGGACAAAATTAAACTTCAGCTACTTTTCAAGAAGGAAATAAACAGCTAGGGAGTAAGAGCATGGATTTGAGGTGTGATAAATTAATTTAAGAATGTTTTGCTCCTGAAATACAACCTTTCTCAAAGCTGTCATTTGAGATGTACACTGTTAGCACTATAATGTTCTATTGCTGATTGAATGCTATTTACATTCCTGCATGCCCAGATACAGCTTTGAAAGCCATGCAAAATTAGTAACCTATGTATATTTCACCTGCATATTGTGTCTAAAATTCTGTACGTACTCCTACTCTACCAGTACATAGAATCTAAAACCAAATTCCTGTTTTTTAATTAGTTCATAAGGTAGCTAGTACATATGGGGCCAATACTGTCCCCAGGTTCAGGAATGTTTGTTTGTATTTGGGATTACATTTAGGCCCTTCTCTAGTGGACCTTGCATATCGGGTTTTTTAAAGTATGTTATACACCAGTCTTTTTAGATGACCTTATGGAGAGAGAATGGGCCCATTTGTATGCAAAGGTACTTAAAAAAATACATATAGTCCCAGAATAATTAAGAACGGAAATTCAAAGTTAAGACCAATGCCCTATACATTAAAGGCTTTTATGACTTCTAATAGCTTATTTGGTATTGGGAGGCTTATGCTGAATGTTTCAATCCGTTTTTTAATAAGTTCTGGGTTTTTTAATCTTATTTCCCAGCCATTGCTTCTGCTTCCTGGTTGAACACAGGAATTAGGGCAGGATAGAGCAGAACCAGGGTGTTTAGGCAGAAGGGGATGAGACAACAGTCCTGGTGCTGTTTTGTGGGGAATGGAGCTGAACAGAGGAAAACCGGAAAGGAGGACTGCCTTTGGCTGTTTTTTGTTTTTTTGCAATGATGAGAGCAAATGGGTGAAGATATTTTTATCCCTGAGGTAGGACTGTTACTATATAAGAGCTGGTCTCTCTAGGAGCAGCATCTCCTTGTATCTCTTCACAGCAGAAGGGAACCAGATGAGTTTAAGGATGCTGATTCAATATCTTGGTGCAGTGGTCAAGGAAGAAGCTGGTTCCTGGTAACTGTCCCAGCTCCTGGATGTCCTCTGGCTGGGGATAAAAGGCTCTTCTTCCTGCTGCCTACTCACTGTGTGGCTGGAGAAACAGTCATCCAGCAGTCTGTGAGGGGACCTCCTTTCTGTGTGTCTCATTCAGTTTCTGTGCTTTTCCTAACTTTCCAGTGGGTTGCTGGTTATCTTCCTTAACTTCACTCTTCCCCAGCCCTACCAAGATCAGTTGTCTAACTTTATTCTTCATTCCCAAACTAAACCCTTGGAGGAGGCTGAATGAAGTGGAGGGAAGGAAATGCTATTAGTTTAGATGGTGTTTTAATATAGTCTCTACTGATTTGAGACATACTCTTCTAAGCTCTCTGGCATGATTCTAGCCACAAAACGTGAGAGCAAAATTTCCCCAGCCTCTGACTTAAATCAGGAGAAGGAAACCAGGGCTTGGAAGTGTGTTCTTAAATTTATCCTAATTTCAATATTTTTACTAAAGTGAAATTATAATAAAGAAAGAAGAGTTGTTTGGCCAAAAATATAAATCTGTGTATTAAACTTTACCCCTAGTGCCTGACTATTGCAGAATATTTGGTACATTAAATCACACACTGATGGTGCACTTGTGCATAGCGGGCAACAGAGCAAGTGCCAGTTTAAGATCTGAATTTTTCTTGATTTATATGACAATCTTACCTTTAGTTAGAGTTTATTTTCATACATGTTAATTTGTCTCTTAATACAAGAAACATTTCATTCAGTAGAGTTGAGACAACTGCAAAAAATATACATGCCTCTCAGCCTGGGATTGTTTCCAAAATAAAGGTAGAAAAGGACTGTTTTTCTTTCCTTGGGAGTTGTGTACTTTGAACCAGAAATAGCCTTTTTCACCTTGATCAATAAGTCAAACTGTTCTGCAGTGGTTCAAGTACCGGGCAGACTTATAAGAACCAGGGCACAAACCCCAAATTGGTTGTGAGTTCTATACTTAGAGCTCCTATAACAGCCTTAACGTGAAGTCACAGACAGTCCCCTAGGTTACTCCGATTTGTCTTGCCACGCTGGTAAGCCCACCTTTGTGATAGATGGTCCCTTACACCAAGGATCACAGCAATAGGCAGATTACTCCCAGTCCCAAGGGACCAGATGCTTACCCTAGGTCAATTGCACCGTAGGTCTCTCACCTAAGACAATGCTTGTAGCCAATCCTGTAATAAATTATTGACAGATTTATTAATACGAAAAGAAAATGAGTTATTTACAAGATTAAAGCAGGTAAACATACACAAATGAGTTACAATCTTAAGTTTCAAAAGGTAATAGAAGCTTCAGTAATAAGCAAGCTCTATATGTCCTTTGGGGCTAACCCAAACTAAGCAGCTTGGGATTCCCTGCTTGTGCTTAGAAAACCTTGCCCCCTAGAGTCCAAGCAGCATTGAGATACAATTCCTTCTTGTTGTTGTTTTTTTTTTTTTTTTATTCTCTCCCCCCTGTGCTCTGAGCTGCAAACTCAGCTGATGACAGGAATTTACTTGCATGACTCATCTTCATGGGGTAGGAAGGTTGCAGAGCATAACAATCTTTTGTTCTCTTTAATGTTCCACAATAGTCTGTCTGGTGTTGATGGGACTTCCTTGTTGGCCAGGATGTAACACCTTCTGTTGGAGAACAGTACTTTACACTAGTTAATGTCTCTCTCCTGTCTGGTGATTTACCCAGTCACAGAAGTTTACAATACAAATTCTTAAATATTACCTTACAATGTAGGATACAGATGCTATAAGTGAGATTAATTCATGCAGCAACTCACAAGCATTCAATAAAGTGTAAACAATAAACACATTCTTATATAATCCTAATGCTAATACACAGGTGAGCCACACTGATTCCAGTTGTTTATTTGCCAGTGTTCAGTTGAGACATGGAGACCCTGGCATGAGCTGAAACCTGGTCTGCCAGTGTCACACAATAGAACAGATAGAACTGAGTGGTCTGCTATGTTAACGAAGCTGTCGTGCATGCATGTTAAGTCCATATACCGTCCTTAAAATCATAATGAAACTTCTTTTTATGTGTAATAGATTCTCTTTTAAAATTAATTTAGTTGTACCTGCCTTTGTTCAGAAAGTAGCGAAAGGCTCAAGTCTGGATTAATAGCTTTCAGATTTTGAATTTGAGATTTTGGCCTTTTCGCTGGCAAAGGCGAATACCAAATACCCAGTAGGATTTAACATTGTGTTCCTCACCACTGAGCTTGAGAGGTTATTTATACTTGCCATGCTCTCACTATCGAAAGTGTGAGTTACCTTGTGAAAGTTATTTTGTTCTTACACAGAAACACACTAAGTATTTTATGATGATGACTGCTGCTGATAAAAATTAGTATCCTGTGGAAATGGCTTTGTCCAGGGTTATAGATAGATATAAAAAAAATTACGTTGGTCAACTATACCCTTAATTCAAGTAAACTCTACTGGTAATAAACACTGCCTTTTAATCTAGCAGAATTGCAAAGCAAAAATCGTGAAAATGTTGGCTAGTGAAAATATGGCAGTGGAAGGATTTTTTTTTTTTTAAATGTGTGTTTTTTGTTTTTTGTTTTAAATATGCTAGAGATGTAGCAGCACATGCTGGTGCTTGTTCTCTAAACATATTAGTCAGTAATAACCACGAAAGATATGTGCCCCAATGTTCAGGTTGACAAAATGTCACTTAGACTGATTATTAGTGACTTATAAACAACAGTAACTTTGGCAGTCAAATGCCACCATCAAATGGGAAAAACAGATGTAACTTTGTTAAACAGAAGAATTCTTACTAATGATTTTGGACAATATCCTTATACTCTATTGTCCAATGAAGTTTTATATTTTTTCTTTCTTCCCTTTTCTATTTTCCCTAAAACAGAATACAGATACCTGTACTTTATAAACATTGTGCTAAGTACTAGTTTAATGTATTTAAAACAAATCCATGTTTTGCCATCAGCTAATACGAGTTTTCCTTTTTCTGGGCTCCTCTTTGTTTTCAGGCCTTTTTGCAAATGTGCAATCTGCCAGTCCAGGTGGTTTGTAGAGCAAATGCAGAATATATGTCCCCATCTGGTAAGTGTGGTGTTCATTTAAATTACTGTGTTAATACCTATGTTTTGATGCCATGACAACAGCACCTCATCTTGCAGATAACAGCCAGTCAGTGCTAGTGTATGTGGGTTGCCTCTTTATTTTTTTCCTTAGTGTACTGTGATTTTTCTCTATAGAGAATGAGATAAATCAAATACAAATTTTTAAAATGTACTGTATTGCACATTTTAAATGCAGTGGACATACAGTGGATTCACGTCCTCAGTTACTTAGAAGTCTGGTGGTAACACTCTCAAAAAATGCCTAGGGACTCTTGGCCTTCTCAAGCCCAGAGGTTTCTGTATGCAGAAGTAGCTCTACTGATCTCCAGGGACATACCCCTGGGAATACCCAGTTGGTCAATGAATGGTGTTCCATTTTCCACTGTTTTAAGGGTGGGAAGAAATGTCTTTTGTTATCTTAGCTGGAAGGTGATTGTCAGCATGTTAATAATTGCGGACAGATCATGGATAAACTGTCAGTACCAAGAACAGTGTTGTACTTAAGTCCTCTTCTGATTCAAAAGACTGTTTGCAAAAAATGCAAATTCAGTATTTGATGTTTTTTTTAAAAAATCCCAAACTCTGTTGGAAATTTCTATATACTCTCATCTAAAAGGTTACTAGAAAAGAACTGCTGAATGCACAACATTATTTTGATATCCTAAAATTCTTCATTACATTAGGATCCATTTGTGTGAGTTAAATTAAGCTACTTTTATAATTTTTGATTCAAGCATGGAGCAGTAAAAATGCCTGCCTACGTGGGTGTTTGTATTTGCATACTGCATGGTTAGCTCTGCTCCTCCTTCTTGGTATTAGGGGAAAATCAGCTGGAATCCTGTCTTTAATTAATGCTTTAAAAAATCTCAATGATTGGTAGCACTGAAAACTGTACAGTTCTTGTAGCAAAACCAGGAATTTTTTTTTTAATCAGCCTTTCAAAATAAACCCATTGGGCTGACTCCTTGTAGAAACAAGTCAGTCTCTTATGTGCATGGGAATAGGAGTGGTGATACTTGTATTCTCCACCTCCCGCACTCCCTTCCTCCCAGCCACATTGGCTATTATCTGATATACCATTACTTGTGTCTGAAGCTTTTTTTCTTTACCACTGGCTAAATAATGCAGAAAGGAGCATGATTGACATGGGCTGATGAGAGTCGTGCTGTACTGATCACATCTAGCATATTCTATTTGTCATACTGGTTCCATTTTAAATACAGCTAGGAGTATAAATGTGGTGATTTATTCATCGTCCTAAGAGCCTCTACAATTTTTGCGCAGTGTTCTGCTTGTTTTTCTGATTACTTCAATATCGTTTTAATAACATTAAAATTAATTCCAACCAAAACAGGCTATTCATAAAAGGTTTTCATTCCTGAAAAAATATCTCACACGGATTGTAGTGGTTCTCAGACATGCGTCTCCAGATTTGTGTAGGACACTTTGTAATGATACTTTCCCCAACTAAAAAATCCTTTTGAGGGAGTCAAATGCTGACTGTGGATATAGGAATACCGAAAGATCATCTTTATATGCTAGCAGTGTAAACCATAGAGTTTTTGCAATTCAGAAAACCTTGTATTTCTATTGTAATACTTCATCATACGGATGCAGATGAGGTTTTTGTTGGTGCAGTGTACCTCATCTGTTACCCTGAGGCTGACTGTGAATCAGAGAGGAGTGAATCTCATGATAAAGACCATGACTGAACCTGCTGTTGTTATGAACTCTGTTTGGACTAGGTCTAGCAGTAGGTTCTGTGCATTTGCGATCTGGTTGGATTTCTTAATATTTTCATGAATATCTTTCAAATTATATTACTTTTAAAAACCCTGTAAATAATATTTGACTTTGATTTGTTCTTTTAAAATATTCTGTGAAGACACACTTTGTTATCCTCATTTTCCTTGTCTCTCCTTGCAAGCCTATTGTGTATTGTGACCTGTTTCATTTATGGGCAAACTCCATTATTGTCTTGCATCATATTCAGTGAACTATGTTTACTAATGTAAAACAAAAAATGTCCAACGTCTCTTCCTCCATGTTGAGGTGATTAAATAACAATATGTAAAATACATATTATATATCATCTAAATTTTCTTAAATTTACATAGCACTGTGTATGTACTGGTGTTTAAAGATGGTATCTGTCAAGTAGGTATTTCATAGAGCACTTGGCTGCCTTTATCTACTTCCCTGGGATTTCCACAGTTGTGCTTTGTGGAAACATTGAACTAATAATCTTCCCAGCAAAGCAAGATTTAATTAATTATTGGATTGAGACCTATCAATTTGTACAATAACTTGCAAATATTCGTTAGAGCAGTGGTCACCAAACTGTGGGGCGTGTCCACCTAGGGGTGTATGGAGGAACCTTTGGGGGGGCATGGTGCGGCCCAGGCCAGCCCCAGCAGAGGGAGCACCATGCAGCCCTGCTCCATCCCAGCTCTGCTCCAGCACTGCCTCCAGCCACAGCCCCGGCTTCTGGCTCCCCCCCCATGGCCTGGCACAGCTCTGCACCCAGCCTCAGCCCTGTCTACCGGCCTCCACCATGGCTCCGCACCCAGCCTTAGCCCCAACTCGAGCCTCCGCCCCCATGGCTGTAGCTAGGCTCCCAGCCCCAGCCTACACCCCTGGCCGTGGCTCCGTTAATACCCCCAGCTGCAGTCTCAGCCTTGGCCCTTACTCCTGTCCACCGCCCTATCCCCTGAGCCACGTCCCTGCTCCTAGCCAAGCTCCTGGGGCTGGGTGGGTGGGAGGGGGACAGAGGTAAGGGGAGCAGGGCGGTGAAAAGGTTGGGGACCACTACGTTAGCGTGAAAGCCAATCAATAGGGCAAGTCCTAGCATAAAAGTGTGAACTAAAGAGCTAGGCGTGGGGAGGCTCTATTTGTGAGTGTCTCTCAAATGAAACTTTGCATGTTAACTGTCATGTACAATCTGATAGACTTTTGTGCTGAAACACTTAAAAGCCATGATTTCAAAAATAATTCTCTGTATGTATAGAAAGCTTTAATTTACTAAAAATATACCGTATCTCACTGCAGGCAAAGTACCCTTTATTCGTGTAGGAAATCAAGTAGTATCTGAACTTGGCCCCATAGTCCAGTTTGTAAAAGCCAAGGTAAGGATATTAAATATACTTGATCAGTAACTGATAAATACGGTAGTCACTCTTTTTAGCATTTGCACTCATTTAGCTTACTGTTATGAAATGTGACATAATTAGTTTTTAAGAGAGTAAAGTAGAAAAACCTCATACGAATGTAAAGGTATCTGCATTTTTACAATATGGCAACTATTTTAACCCAATACAGGGAGTAACCTTTTGCTTAAGGAAAATATGGTGTAATGGGGGGGGCAGGGCAGCCCAGAGGATTCAGGGGGTCTGGGACAAAGCGGGGGAGCGGACATACTCACCTGGTGAGCCGCATGCCGAACGTTGCCGACCCCTGACCTAGACCTTGCAATAGCACTCGTTTTTTGGCTCCCAAGTATAGTATTCTTAGAAAAGACATACAGTGTTTGCTTAAATCTTGAAATTTCAGCTAATATATGTTTATATTTGCTTTTACTTTTTTCTGTCCTTGTAAAGCAATGTCTGCTTATTAAGCAGTTTATTTTGATAAACTGTTTATATCATCAACCTACTTCTTCACACAGAAGAAATCATAGTAATAGTGAAGCCATGAAATCAAGTTGTACACAGCTAAAAAAGAAATGCACAGTAGTTCTGTAGCTGAAAATAAATCTACATTTGTCTTTTGTGTTTGATTATATTGGAGTATAACATTTTCTGTTTAATATTGAAGGTAATTTTAGTATGGAAGGTACTTCCTAATATTTGCCCATCTATTTTATGATTTAGAGACCTATATAGAGAGATCAAGACCTGATCTGAAGCACATTGACTTCTGTTGGCTTTGGCTCAAGCCCTAGCTGAATATTGTAATATCCTTTCTTACAAGGTTGTATATTCTTTTACCCCCTTAGGGCCATTCACTCAGTGATGGGTTGGATGAAGTCCAAAAAGCTGAGATGAAAGCCTACATGGAATTAGTCAATAATATGCTATTGACAGCAGAGGTACAGCAAACCATAATAATTTGTTTATTTTCTGAGTAGGTGATAAGTGGGCAAAAATGTAGCGTTTTATTTCCATGTGGAAAATGTATTTTATTTTCAAATTCTTAGGTTGGGAAATAGTTCATCAACTCATAGGCTAGTGTCCTTACAAGAACAGAACTCCACATTCTCTGTGGTCTCTTTACATAGTCGTATGAAAATTTCATGAATTGAGGTTGATTTTTGTTGTACAAAACAATGGTGAGTTTATAAAAACTAACATGTAGCTGTAAAGAAAGTTGACTCATAACGTATGTAGCATGTTCTGAACTCCATCTTAATTTCAAATCTGATCTGGTGGCTGTTCTGAAAGAGAACTAGCAACCAGCTTTTGTCTTGCAAGCATTATCATTAACTTCTCTTTTGTGTTCATGAAGGCACTGTTAGACTTAAAATATTTTTGGGATATGCTGTTAATTTAACTTAAAAGAAAGCATCAATAGTTAGACTGCATAGAGTTTATTTCTAACTGACATTTCAGAATAAAAAGTGTTCTTTTTTTTTCCTAGTTGTATCTTCAGTGGTGTGATGATACAACAGTAGAGGAGGTGAGTGGTTCTGCAGCATTTATCTTAATTAAAATTTAATGAGAAAACACTTTTGCTCACAAATGCAAGTCCCTACTCATAAATGAAACATAGAGGTTTATACCATTAATGATATAGTTTTTCACTTTAATTTTGCTTGCATATACGTTTTAGGAAAGCTATGTGTCATTACTTAAGGTAGCTGGCTGCAAAGTAGATATGGTTTTATATATTTTTAAGGTAATAGAGTAAATGGTTTCTTTTTCTTTAGCCTGCAAACTATGAATTTCTGTGCAGAATAACTTCTTAATATTTTACAAAAGCCAGTGTAAATGCTTTCTGATCCATGAAAACCATAGCTATTTTGTAAATAACACTACCCAGTCTTACCTGCCTTTTTTTAAAAGTGATTGTGTTTTTGTGTTTTTTTTTTTTTTTTTTTTAACAAAGATTACTCATCCAAGGTATGGATCCCCTTATCCTTGGCCTCTCAATCGCATTTTGGCCTATCAGAAACAATGGGAGGTCAGACGTAAGATGAAAGCTATTGGATGGGCTGGCAAGTCACTTGAACAGGTCAGTCAGATAATAGCCAGAGTTGAATTCTTCATTCTGTTTGGTTTTTTTTTTTAAATAACCTCTCAGCAATGAAATACATATAAATAAAATATCAAAAGTGTCAAATTCCGGAGAAGCAATATTTTATTTCCTATGTTTCATAAAATATATGTGTTGTGCAACTCCATACATTTAAAACAATTGTCTGTGGAATCCATGTCTCTGGCTTCGACAGCAATAAACTTTTAAATCACACACACAATCTGAGAAAAATGAAAGATGTTTTCTCATGAATATGTATCTCTGTGCTCATGTGAGGTTAGACCATGATCCTGGAAAGGGATTAGCAGCCAAGGACTCTGATTCCCATGTGAAGATAATGGGGTCCCTTTGCAGGATTGTGGCAATTTGTTCTTGGAGCGCCAAGAAAAATACAAAGAAGTTTAGAGGTAAAAATTTAATGTATTAATTTTAACCCAATTATTGACAATAGGGAAATTAACAAGTTTCCTTATGTCAACAATATACTTGTCATTTAAGGTCTGGAAATAAGATTTGTAATCTGAATCTGTGTAATATCTATGGTCTACATTGTTAATTTAGTAAATTATTACAAATGCCTACTGCTGTTATGTATGCAATAAGGGAGCTATTTTGTAGAGAACTGTGTTCTCATCTGACTATTTAGATACTGTGCTAATCTTTTGTTTGGTTAGGTGTTGGAAGATGTAGATCAGTGTTGTCAAGCTCTCTCTCAAAGACTGGGAACACAATCATATTTCTTCAATAAGCAGTAAGTTACTTTATATGGAAATGTAATGTACTGTAGGTATATTACTCTCCAGAACATAGCTGAATGGGGACTATTTTTGCTTATTTTAATACCTTATGAGCAGTTAAGGAACATGTGGGAATGAATCCATAAATTGCATATATAAGAATTTCTGAAATTACTAAGTAATTGTAAATATTACAAAAGAGACTAAGTTTCCATAAAATTTTTCATATATTTTCTCTAGTGTTTATAGACTTAATCCTATTTTCCACTGACTTGATACAGAACACACAATAATTTGTCAGTTGAAAACATATAATGTAAAAACAGAAACCTGTTGTTCTAATTGGTAACTAAGCAATAATCCACTTAATTACATTAGCATATTTTGGCATTTCATAGATGATACCTATCAGTGTAAGTGCGCTAATACATCATAAGCAGAATGAATGTGACGTATTTTGATCAAAACGTGCTTCCTGCGCAGGTTAATTCAAGTGACACAGCAGTGGGGAGGGCTTTGTCTACACTGCAGCCCAAGGTGTGATTGCAGCCCGGATAGACATACCACACTAGCTTTAAGGGCGCTAGCACAGCTAAAAATAGTGCACAGCCTGAACAAGCACACTGGGGACCGTGGGTAAATACTCATGTTGGAAACCTGTGCCTCCACATCAACGCTACTGTTTTTTAGCTGTGCTACTGCAGGTAAAGGTGGCCCAGCTAAGTCTACCTGTGCTTCATTCATACCTTGGATTGCAGCGTAGACATACTTTAAAGAGTTGGGTTAGCATGAAGATGCCTGTGAAGTCATCTGACTGGGGAAACGCTAGTCTTCTCCCCACAAAGGATTTATTACAAAGTAGCAGCTATGATTTGTGTAAGAGAATACTGTTCTGGGCTTTTGCAGAAAAGCCACCGCGGACCCAAATCTGACATACACCAGATGTCCTTTGCTATTGTCAGTCACACCCAGTTGCAAATGTGTACTTTCCCAAAAATATTCTTGTAATTAATGTTGAATATATTCATGTACTCCACCCATCACCATGGCATATGAACCATGAAGTTACATAAAGAATGTACATTGCACCTGGAATGTATGTGGTTTTTTTTTTTTTTTTTTTAAAAAGCTGCCTTCGCATTCCTCTGATCATGGCAGTATCTGGGGGCCAGTTTTAGATATTTTTGGTGGGGTGACAATGGGGAAATTACAAAGACACTTAAATAAAATCAGCTTGTGACATTACACACTAATAGAGACGGGGAAGGAGTTAACTAAAGGCTTATTAAAGCAAGGATATATGAAGGAGCCAGTGAGATTCAGAGAGGAGGCATCTGGGGGTGGGGTGGGGGGAGGAAGCAATTGTCTTGTCCAGCTATGCCACAGAATCAGAAAGCAAGGAGGAATTGGGAAACTGAGCCATTGTAAATTGGATTGTTTGGTTGTTTCCATAGGTTAGGTTTACTTCAGCTGACTGTTACTTGTTAGTTTGGACCAGGCTGAAGAGAGCCCAGTTTCTGATCCCCAGTACATTAGGTGGGGATGGAGAAATGTCTCAATTAGCAGGATGTAATATTTTGTTTCTCGCCTCTTTGCCCCCGAAGATTTTGCAAAGTTAAGGTTAGGTGGGCAATCTAATTGGATGAGAGTGAGTGCTGTAGGATTACATAGCAGTAGAGAACAAATTGAAGCTGTATTGCAACTATTCATTTTGAGGCATTCTGAACTGTCTTTTATAAAGGTGATTTTTTGGGGGGGGGAGTAAAGGAAGTGCTATTGTTTGGGGGTGCTAGCTGGACTCCATAACACACACTTTCAATCTTTACATGTTTTAAATGTTTTTTGTCTTAAATAGTAATAGAGTTTCTCTATAATTAGTCTAATAAAATATTCTTCTAGCTCATTAATATTAGTATGTAGTTCTTGGACATTAGTGAAGAAAAGCTCTAAATTGTTAAATATACTTAGGGGAAATGTTTTGTTTGGGCTTTTTTTGTTTTGTTTGCATATAGACCAGTGCTGCAAAAAGTTCACTAAGGTCAAGCTATGGAAGGCTTGTACACATAGCCATGAGTATGACTGCAGACTTTTTCAAGACACCACTTTTCTCCTTTGGGTTCTGGTGGCTTTGGTTACAGTGTTTATTTCCATTTGTTTAGTCTCTTTAACACAAAAGAGATGGCTCTAAATGCTATTACCATGTAGTAACTTTTTCTCACTAGTCAAGGAATTTTTGGTGGCTGAAAAGCCCAGAAGAGGTGTGGGTTTTTTGCTGTTTTGAAGGGCACCATTCTGTTTGAAGGGGTAGTTTTGTTATGCACAGTATCTGCAGAGGAGACTGGGAATATAGACTCCCTTCCCACAAGATCAAAAAGTGAAGAACAGTTGGTGCTGCACAGATGAGTCAGTGGGTAGGCTCAGCATGCATTTTATGAAAAGGTATTTTGTAACTTCTTCACTGTTTGGGGGAAAAAAACAACCACCCAAAAATCCCTAATTTGTTAATGGGAGCACTGAGCAGCACATTGAGAATTCAGGCCAAAATTTGTTAGTGTACATATAAAATACAGTAGAACCTCACAATTACAAACACCTCAGGAATGGAGGTTGTTCATAACTCTGAAATGTTCATAACTCTGAACAAAACATAATGGTTCTTTCAAAAGTTTACAACTGAGCATTGATTTAATACAGCTTTGAAACTTTACTATGCAGAAGAAAAATGCTGCTTTTAACTATCTTAATTTAATGAAACAAGCACAGAAACAGTTTCCTTACCTTGTCAAATCTTTTTTTTTAAACTTTCCCTTTATTTTTTTAGTAGTTTACATTTAACGCAGTGTTGAACTGAGTCTGCTTTTTTTTTTTTTTTTTTTTTTTTTTTTAAGTCACTGCTGCTGCCTGATGGCGTACTTCTAGTTCCAAACAGGGTGTACGGCTGACTGGTCAGTTTGTAACTCTGGTGTTCATAACTCTGAGGTTCTACTGTATTTAAGGTTTCATGCATTTGCTAAATCTCGAGCTTTGTTTGGTTAAATATGACCAGTTTGATTACTTTGTGAAAATACTTGGAGTTTTTTGAGATAATATTTAAAAAAAATCAGAGTACAGTAGGATTTTCTTTATAAGGTTTTCAGTGTTTTCTGACTCCCAGGGGCCCACATTTTTCCCTGTCTCTTTTATAGGCCAACTGAGTTAGATGCTTTGGTATTTGGACATCTGTTCACAATTCTTACTACTCAGCTGACCAGTGATGAACTCTCTGAAAAAGTGAAAAACTACAGCAACCTCGTGGCCTTTTGCAGGAGAATAGAGCAACACTATTTTGAGGATCATGATAAAGACAGCTCTGCAAGTGCTGCATCCAGGTCCTCAAAGGGTTATCTGCCGAGTTAAATGCTTCATTTTGTGGTGCGGAGGCCCAGTTTCTGAAACAAATTTTGATTTCATTGTTTAACATATGATGATGATGATGATGGCTTTGAAAATGAAAAAGTGTGTAATAAAACCTCTTGGAAGCTGCTAAAACATTCTGGAGCAAGGGAAGTTCAAACTGCATTTTGTGTGTTCTAGAATTCACTGTATACATTTAACATGAAATGATTTTTGAGGTATTGCCATTTAAATGCCATAAAGGCTATTAAATATTAAACTGAAGTGACCTTGGAATAATATTGTATCTGTATTAAAAATAAAAATAAATGAAAAACTACTGTTTTTAAAAGTGTCTCTTCGATCTTTCAAAAAATCTTTTAATAAGCTTTATTCGTATGTTAGAAACAGTGTTTTCAGATCTTCCTTGCAGAAGGACAAAAGGAAAGTAATTTGCATTACATCCTGTAGGATTAACTTGTTGACTATATGGTAGAGCAAGTAATAGGAAAATTATTCTTTTCAGGCTTCAACAAGGTTGCACTTTGAAAGTCAGTGTGTGTTTACAAGGTGATTAGGTCCTTTTAAGAGATTAGCATTCAAAACGAGATGGATAAATGAAGAGTATCATAGAATATCAGGGCTGGAAGGGACCTCAGGAGGTCATCTAGTCCAACCCCCTGCTCAAAGCAGGACCAATCCCCAACTAAATCATCCCAGGCAGGGCTTTGTCAAGTCTGACCTTAACAACCTCTAAGGAAGGAGATTCCACCACCTCCCTAGGTAACCCATTCCAGTGCTTCACCACCCTCCTAGTGAAAAAGTTTTTCCTAATATCCAACCTAAACCTCCCCAACTGCAACTTGAGACCATTATTCTTTGTTCTGTCAGGTACCACTGAGAACAGTCTAGATCCATCCTCTTTGGAACCCCCTTTCAGGTAGTTGAAAGCAGCTATCAAATCCCCCCTCATTCTTCTCTTCTGCAGACTAAACAATCCCAGTTCCCTCAGCCTCTCCTCGTAAGTCATGTGCTCCAGCCCCCTAATCATTTTTGTTGCCCTCCGCTGGACTCTTTCCAATTTTTCCACATCCTTCTTGTAGTGTGGGGACCAAAACTGGACACAATACTCCAGATGAGACCTCACCAATGTCGAATAGACGGGAATGATCACGTCCCTCGATCTGCTGGCAATGCCCCTACTTATACAGCCCAAAATGCCGTTAGCCTTCTTGGCAACAAGGGCACACTGTTGACTCATATCCAGCTTCTTGTCCACTGTAATCCCTAGGTCCTTTTCTGCAGAACTGCTTCCTAGCCATTCTGTCCCTAGTCTGTAACAGTGCATGGGATTCTTCCGTCCTAAGTGCAGCTTTATCAAATGTAGGGTACCACTAACTTTAAATGAAATGGTAACAGTGCAATAAAATTAAAGCAACTTTTAAGATTTGTTTGTATTTTCTTGAGAAATTAGTCACCTCAATTTTTTTTTTTTTTTTTTTTAATGTTTGTGAAAGGTGGAAAGTGAACAGCCTAGGAGTGTGGAGGCCTCCTATCAATGCACAGAACAGGTACAGCATGTGCATCAGCCAGGCAAGTTTCCACGCGCTGTCCCAAAAAGGTGTCTCAGAATGACAACTTCTAGGAAAGAAAGGACATCAGTCCTTGACCTCTACTCAGATAGCTAAGAAAGGTGTCAGAAATAATTTTTTGTGATGTGGATATGGAAACGGTATTGAGATTATTAGCTCATTTTTGACAGGCCATTTTGTGGTGTTGACTCTCACTCCAATCTGTTCTAGTTTTGAATTACTGAGCTAAAGGTGAAAGTACTATTTACAGAATCTTAATTATTTCACCTCAACGAAAGCTTCTATATCTGGGACCAGGTGGCAAAACAGACTTCTAGTTTTCTGGCAACCAGCTGATTAAAAACTAGTCGTCAAATCAGATTTTACAGGCATCAGTAATTTTTACTGCATCAATCTTTAATTTTGTCACTTCTCATTTTTTGTCTTTCAGTACTTCTTATTGGCTTTGCTTTTTCTTGATCTCTTCACCTTCGTTTCTGAATTTTTTACATTTATGTTTTTTCAGTCTTTCCTATTTTTCAGCTTGTCTTGTTCCTCCTCCAGCATGCTAGCTGTTGCCACTTAAACGTCTGTGTCCAGCTGTTTCCGCTTCCAGCTTGACAGAATTGCTCCCAAACTCTGAAGCCCACAGTACGGGTTTTTCCTTCTTCCTCTCTCAAGTAGAAGGACTTGGCTGTCTTTTCTCTGGGCATATTTTTTCTTTCTCCCCACCCCCGTTGGTCTCCCTCGGCTCCTTGAGGTTTTTCTGATATGGCATGTTTAGGTGCATTAGTATGATAGTAAAGCACTTCAAGTTACATATCCCATTATGGTATGCCAGAAGCCTTGCTCTTTGGTTTTTAATACAAAACCAAACTAGACTTAAAAATCAGTTTTGTTTCTGTTTGTTAGTGGTTAATATATTAGAAAGCAGGTTACTCTTTGGACTTCAAAATTCTCAAAAAGCAATCTGGTGACAAATTGTCTCCCACACTATTTGCATAAACCCAGGTTTTGCCACCCTTATGTCATATAGCATCTTACTTCACGTGTAGTCCTGTTAATTTCAGTGAGGCTACTTATAAAGTTACTTAGCATGCGATTTAGGGCTCCTGCTTGCCTTGCGGGTGCTTAGTATCTCCGGACACATCTAATAGCAGCATTCTGTGCTACTTTATAAATTAAATGGTGCATGGTATTTTTCCAAAATTAAGTTGAGATGTTGCTCAGAAATACTGTCCAAAAACAAGAAACATCAACTTTCTGCCAAAAATCTCTAGGGTCAATAAACATAGGCACAGTGAGGCACTAGCTCAATAGCCTGATTGTTGTTTTGGTGATGTAGAGTGTGAGGTCCACTGCATTCGGAAATACACTCCTCTGGCTACATTGGTTTGCCATAGTCAATATCAAAATAATTATGGTTTTGATTATTTACACATTAATCATGAGGTTTTGACTTATGTTCCCTTGTGTCTCATAAAGCTAGCAAAGACCAGTTGCTGGAAAGCCTGTCACATTTCACAGCTTCATCAGCAGGATAACTATTAACCTAATTCTTAACGGAGATCTTACAATTCTTAGTGTTACAAGTTGCCACTATTACTTGCATAGTTGAAATGTGGTTTCTGAATTCCTCAATCCTGTACTGAAGCACCGGGTTTCTTCCAGAGGAGTACACCAACATGAGTGTTACGCAGGTCTAGCATTTGTTTGTAACATAACAGTTCAGGCTTATTAACATTGGAAGATGTAGCTCCATTCCTGCTTTTGGCCTTTGACGAATTTCCCAAGTCTGCATGTTGGTCCAGTACCATTTTAAAAAAACAAAAAACCAAACCTTTTAATTACTATGTGATGAGATGTTCTGTTATCAAAATATTAATTAAAACTGTTACACTGAAGATTCAGATAACGATTTTGAGTACCTGCTTTTCATAAGTCACATGAATGCAAAAACCAAAAATCATGGATGTGAGGTTTATTTTAAGTCAGAGGAGAATGAAGTATTGATTAATACCCAACTGCAACACTTTTTCCCTTTTCTTGAGATAAAAACTAATAGTCTCTGATATAAGAAATTTCAGATTTGACTAGATCCTGTGTAAAACCTTGAGTATCGTATTCAAGCAGGGATCACCATATTTGGGGTCAGGACGGAATTTTTCCCCGGGTTAGATTGGCAGAGACCCCAGGGGTTTTTTGCCTTCCTCTGCAGCATGGGTCACGGGTCACTTTCAGCTTGAAACTAGTGTAAATGGTGGATTCTCTGGTAACTTGAAGTCTTTAAATCATGATTTGAGGACTCCAGTAACTCAGTCAGAGGTTATGAGTCTATTACAGGACTGGGTGAGCGAGTTCTGTGGCCTGCAATGTGCAGGTCAGACTAATCAGTGGTTCTCAACCAGGGGTACGTGTACTCCTGGGGGTACACAAGATTTCTAGGGGTATTCAACTCATCTAAATCAGTGTTTCTGAACCTGGGGGTTGCGACTCCCAAAGGGATGGCGGGATGGGTTTAGGGGGTCGCAAGTGCAGGGCTGGTGTTAAGGGATGGCAAGCAGGGCAGTTGCTTGGGGCCTCATGCCACAGGGGCCCTGCAAAGCTAAGTTACATGCGTCAGCCCCGGGCAGCGGGGCTCGGGCTCCAGCCTTGCTATCCAGGACTCCAGCTTCAGACAAGGCTCAACAAGTGAAAAACAAGCTCCAATCAATTTATTTTATAATTACATGGTAAAGATGAGAAAGTAAGCCATTTTTCAGTAAGAGTGAGCTGTGACACTTTTTTGTATTTTTATGTCTGATCTTGTAAGCAAGTAGTTTTTAAGTGAGGTGAAACTTGGGGAGTGGAAGACCAATCAGACTCCTGAAAGGGGCACTGTAGTCTGGAAAGGTTGAGAGCCATTGGACTAGATGATCATGATGGTCCCTTCTGGCCTTAAAGTCCATGAGTCCAACCTGCCTTCTTCCACCTGCTGAAGACCAATCAGCATTTGAAAGGAGAGATTTTAACCTAGCTTAGGTTATTTTGGCCATTCTTCTGTTACCACTAGACTTATCTAGAGGTATATTTTACTCAATGGATTTCAAGTGTCCTTTGTGCCTGAACAGTAGCTTGTATGGAACCCAGCTGCAGGAATACTCACAGGTACAAAAACCTGAGCACATAGACCACTCACTCTTAAGACTCTGCAGTGGCTGCTAGTGTAATACCAGATTTGTAGCAAAAGTTTAGAGTGCTTTGAAAACACAGCGGTGAGCTGAGTAACCTTTTATATCTTAGCAATAACATGTTTCAGGAGAGAGGAAGAGCATTAGTAATGCACCACTTTGGATGTGGAACTCTTTCTTCTGAAGGGAATTAATCCTAACGATGTGATTTAGCCTTTTCTAATATGTGAATGGATGGCTTTTTAGAATAGCTCTTTCTGGACTGATGCCAGCCAGCCCTGAATTTCTTTTTTGTACAGCACTCTGACAACCTTTTGTATGAAGGGTACTATACAAACTTGGTTTTGTACTTTTTGTTCAATCCTCTCGTTACTAATTTGAAACAGAAATGACTGCAAATCTTGTTCAGTAACATCAAATCAACCTTTCCCCCCCCCTTAAAGTCTGAGATAGCCATATGCATTAACTCTCTCTGAATGTCTGTTCCAGAATATAAATTCAAGCTCTATGAAAATGGTTGGCAAAAGATAAGGATCTATTATAAACAAATAAAGCTTTTGTAAATCTATCTGCGCCACTCAGACTGCACTTAAGGATGCAGAGAATAGTGAATTAGATTGAAAACTCAGTATTAAAGTAAGATGAGATGCAAGACTATAAGACTTTGCAACTAAATTAAATAGTTTCGGTAACCTTAATCATCCTCTCCTTCTATTGTTTGAGTAATTGAGTTATCAAAATTCCCAATGTAGTTTCAATTGGAAAAAAAGTATTCTCTGCTTCCGAGCCTGAACTGTTGTGTGGTGTTTTTGAGCACTGGTACAGTTACTGTGTTTACCTCAGAGGTAGCTGCATTTCAGTGGTAGATGGAGTGATTACTATATGGCATATATCTATAATTTAAAGTATTTTAAGTGTTCTGGGGTCCATTATGTTGATATATTACAATTATTAAACTTAACCAAACTGCAGTGTAAAATATTATTTAGATTTTAATATGTCATTTTTTTTACATTAACCCTATGAAATTCTGTGTGCTCACTAATATAACAGATTTGTCACTCTTTAATGAGATTATCAACAAAATTTGTATTTCACTAAAGATATCAATAAAGCTTAATAGTGTTGATGTAAGGCATTTAATTTGGTGTAGCACAACCGTTTGATTTAATACAAAATCAAGATGGCATACATTAAATGGGTTAAAAACCGGCTAGTGCTGGGACTCAACTGTAATTCTAAATGAGGAATCGTCACTGAGCTGATGTGTTTTTGTGGGGTCCTGCAGAGGGTCTTTTTGGTCCCTTTGCTTATTATATTATCAATGACTTAAAAAAAATATGGTTTTCTTCCATCACTGATACACTGATATGACACACTGATTAGGGGAGTGATAAATAGTGAAGAGGACAGGTCGCTGAGGCAGAGAGAGCTGTATTGTTTGGTAAACTGGGTTCAAACAAGCATTATGCATTTCAGTATGGCCAAATGTAAAGCCATACACCTAGGAACAAAGAATATAGGTCATAATTACAGGATGGAGGCTCTATCCTGGGAAGCAGTGACTCTGAAAAAGATCTTGGGGGTCCTGATGAATAATCAGCAATCCATGGGTGTCGAGTGCGATGCTCTGTCCAAAAGGGCTAATGTGATCCTTAGATGTGTAAACGTGAATATGTTGTATGTAGTGCTATTGGAGCCATTTCAGTCCCAGGATATTAGACAAGGTGGGTCTGTGTCCCCAGACCTGAGGAAGCTCAAAAGCTGTGTAGTTTGAAAGCTTGTCTCTCTCACCAACAGAAGTTAGTCCAATGAAATATATTACTTCACCCACCTTGTCTCTCTAAATGGGGGAAATATCGAGTAGCAGTAGGAAAGTTATTGCCTCTATTTGGTGTTGGTGTGACTACTGCTGGTGTGACTACTGTGTCCAACTCTATGGTATATCTACACTTGGAGCTAGGGAGGTGACTCCCAGATCAAGGAGATGTATTCATACTAGCTCTGATGGAGCTAGCGCACTAAAAATAATGAGCTAATATATGTATACATCTCCTCGAGCTAGAAACCACATCTCCAGCGCCAAATATAGACCTACCCCTAGTGTCGATACTTCAAGAAATGTGTTAACAATTGGAGAGGGTTTAGAGAAGAGCCACAAGAATGATTAAAGGATTAGAAAATATGCCTTAATAGTGAGAGACTCAGAATATGTCTACACTACAAAATTAGGTTGATTTTATTTAAGTCGACATTGAGCCTCTGATTTAAGCAAGTCGATTTTGCATGTCCCCACTATGCTCATTGTGTTGGTGGAGTGCATCCCCACTAGCAGGGCTTGCATTGACTCACGGACTGCTGCACTGTGGGTAGCTCTCCCAGAGTGCATGGAGCCGAGTGGAATGTTGGGTTGGGCTTGCAATGCCTCATGGGACCAAAACATTTGTGCGGGTGGTTATAGGAACATGGCATTAGCCTCCTATGATGCACTTACATCCCTCCCTGAAATCAATGGTAAACAAAACAAGGCTTTTTCGTGCCTTTTTTCCTAAGTCTGGGTTACTCGCACAGACACCATAGCATAGCAAGCATGGACCCTGCTCAGCTGTACACTGTTGTTGTGAGCATTACAAACACCTCACACCTTATCCTGCGGTATTTGCATAAATATATAGTGTGTCTGTGTGTAAAAGTATAAAGCAGGAGTCACCACGTGGAACAATGTGATGCCACGCAAGCAGCCCTGCTGGAAGCCATGGAGCAGAGCAATTCACAGGTGCTGGCGACAGTCGTGCATCACTTTGACTCGGTGGAGCACTGCTTCTGGGCCCAGGAAATAAGCACTGACTGGTGGGACCGCATAGTTATGCAGCTATGGGATGATGAGCAGTGGCTGCAGAACTTTCGAATGCACAAGCCGCTTTCATGGAACTGTGCGAAGAGCCCTGAAGCGCAGCAATACTAAAATGAGAGCTGCTGCGACAGTGGAGAAGCAAGTGGCATAGCTCTGTGGAAGGAATCCGTAGGGAATCAATTCAGAGTGGGTAAATCAGTAGGGAATCAATTCAGAGTGGGTAAATCTACTGAGATCTATTGTGATCCAAGTTGCCAGGCAATAGACTTCTGCTAAGAAGGGGCAACATACAGGACATAGTGGATGGTTTTGCTGCGATGTAGGGTTCCCTAACTGCAGTGGGCCAATAGATGTCACGCATATCCCTATCTTGGCACCAGACCACCGTGCCAAAGAGTACATAAACCGAAAGGGATACTTCTCAATGGTGTTGTGAGCACTGGTGGATCACAGGGGCCGTTTCACCAACATCAACGTGGCATGGTCGGGAAAGAGGCATGATGCACCCATCTTTAGGAACTCCGGTCTGTTCATAAAGCTGCAAGCCGGGACTTTCTTTCCAGGCTGCAAAATAACCGTTGGTGATGTTGAAATGCCAATTGTGATCCTGGGAGACCCAGTCTACCTCCTGCTCCCACGGCTCATGAAGCTGTACATAGGCAGCCTGGACAGCAGTAAGGAGTGGATCAACCATAGGCTAAGCAAGTGCAGAATGGTGGTGGAATGTGCCTTTGTACATTTAAAGCCTGCTTGCATATTTTGCTTACTAGGTTAGACCTCAGTGAAAGCAATATCCCATTGTTATTGCTGTGTGCTCCATAATAACTGTGAAACAAGGGAGAAAAGTTTCCAGCGGGGTGAGGGGTTGAGGCAGATCACCTGGCAGCCAATTTTGAGCAGCCAAACACGAGGGCAATAAAAAGAGCACGTCGAGGCGCACTGCATCTCCATGAGGCTTTGAAAACTAGTTTAATCAATGACCCACAGTAATGTGACACTTGTGTGTAGTTCCTTACCAAGTTGTCCCCTTCATTGCATGTACTCCCCTGTAAACTACATCCCCACAAATCAGTGTACTGAATGAATAAAAAGTCTTTTCTCCTCAATCCATTTTTTTTATTATGCTCACAAACACTGAGAGACAGCAAAGAAAAGTGAGATAACCTAGGACTAAGGGGCTGACAACACTGGCGGAGGGAGGGGACAAACAAGGACAGCTTGCTTACAATTGCACTGCAATAACAATCAAAGTGTGGCATGGGCGCCTTCTGGTCCTTGTATCCTCCACTGGAGTTGAGTGCAAGAGATACCGGAACCGCGCTCCCCCTCCCCCGCTACATCCCAGGACGTCTGGGAGAGGAGGATGTGGAACTTGGCAGCAGGTTCACCATAGGCTGGAGCGGGACTCTAGCATCCAGCTGCCTTTCTTGAACCTCAACCAGACGCTTCAACATGTCTGATTGCTCCCTCATAATCTGTACCATCTCTTCCTACGTGTTGCCTGGAATCCCACACAGCTCCTCATAGAAGCGGCATGTCTGTGGCTCAGAACCAGAGCAACTGTTCACCTCCCTTGTCTTCTGGTACGCTTGCTGAAGCTCCTTTATTTTCATGCGGCACTGCTGTGTGTAGCCCTGGTGTAGCCCTTCTCCCCCATGCCCTGTGCGATTTTGGCATAGATGTCAGCATTTCTTCTGCTGGGTCGGAGCTCTGCCTGCACAGACTCTTCTCCCCACACAGCACTAATATCCACCACCTCCTGTCTCTCCATGCTGGAGTGTGTTTGCGGCCTTGAGCATCCATGGTCCGCTGTGCTGATGAGCTCTCCATGCCAATCAAACAGGAAATGACAAATTCAAAAGTTCCCAGGGCTTTAACTGGTGAGCAGCTGTTTCCTGTATACCTGGCTGAGGTGCAATGGATTTGAAAGTGCTCTCCAGAGCACTCCTGGAGGCCAATTCATTTAAATTACATAGTGCAGTGTCTACACTATCTCCATGTCGACGCATGGATGTCCACTGAAGCGCTACGCCTCTTGTGGAGGTGGAATACAGAAGTTGATTTTACAAGCCCTTTAGGATGGCAGCAGGGACTTGGTAGTGTAGACACATAAATTATTAACTCAACCTAAGGCGGCATATGTCGACCTAACTTTGAGGTGTACATCAGGCCCCAAGGAGCTCAATCTGTTTAGTTTAACAAAGAGATGATAGGAGTGATTTGATTAGTTTAGAAATACCAGAAATTTGAAAATAGAAGGTACCTCGCTCTATCAGATAAAGATATAACAAGATCCAATGCCTGGAAGTTGAAATTAAACACATTCAGACTAGAAATCAGGTGCAAATTTTTAATAGGGTAATTGAACCATTGGAACAGTTTACTAAGACTTATGGCAGATTCTCCATCTCTAGGCACTTTTTAAATAAAGATTGGCTGCCTTTCTAAAAAAAAATATGCTGTAGTTTTGCTATTGGATTTGAAGTGGGAATTAATTCAGGGAAGTTTTATGGCCTGTTTTACGCAGGAAATCCAATTAGATGATCACAATGGTCCCTTCTGGCCTTAATATCTATGAAATAAAACAAACTCCCAAAGGTTACCTTGTATACACAAAACACAAAGGCTTGGAACTATCACAAATATACTTAATTTAGAGAAATGTGAAATTGAATAAGACTTCTAACACAGTAATGCCAGTAGCTTTCATGGCATGACTTGGTATCTTTGAACATTTTAAAGATTAATTCCACCGGAACCTGAGTACTAAGATTAAAATAAGACTCAAATGTGTAAAAACATATGTATGTCTTACAACTGAGTATACCTTCTTGATTTTAAATTGTGTATAGAATATTTGCTCAGTGTTGCTTTGTTTTACTCTTCATGCCTTTTTCTCCTGAGAATTAACAGTTTGATTCTTAGATGGTAAGTCTGTATTAAATGACGTTTTGAAAGTAGTGAATTATTTTCCCACCTTAATGTGACTAAAATGAATCAAAAAGCTTTAGTGAAAATAGAGGTCCTCCTTCCCAATAAGTGCTGATAGGATTACGGTAGGACTGGTCTCACTAGCTCTCTGAGTCATGGAGCCATGATATATGAAGGGTATGTCTACACTGCAAAAGCTGTGCACAGGCTACCCAAGCTAGCCTGAATCCAGCCAGCGTGGGTAGCAATAGCAATAAGAGACAATGCAGCGCAGATTTTAGTATGAACCCAGTGTACATACTTGGCTCTGAGGCTGTGCTGTGCTGTTTTCACTGTTGTTACCTGTGCTAGCTGGATTCAAGCTAGCTCAGGTAAACTAGCCTTTGCACAGCTTTTTGCTGTGTAGACATACCCTTAGAGCAAGTTGAGCTATTTTTGGTGCACCCCATGGTTGGTCCTGGTGGCTTACCAACACAAAATTGTCTGTGACTGGTTCCAGACACTATTAAGGCCTCTTTCAGAGCAGCCAGCACTACATCATGCACTTTAATCACAATAGGGAACAAGCCAGAATTGGGACCCCAAAACAAGGGGAAGTTCCTTCAAACATGACACAAAGTTACACTGATTTGGAGTACCCTTCAGTGTCCCGGAGTTTATGGTGGGTCAAAGACAAACACTGGTATTTGGGCAAAGCTTCATTTTTCCTATAAACTAACATTTGATCTGGAAGCCAGAGAGAGAAAAAAATGGAACCCACACAATACAATTTTTGTTGTGACTCTGGTTTACAGCCACACTCCATGTATAAAATGGTAATGCTACTGGGCACCACTAATCAGACATCCAGAGTATTCTGTAGGCAAAGGTTTTATTAAATAATTCTCTACAATGAAGGACTGTTTCACTCCTGCAGCTAATAATTACATTATTGCATAGAATCAATAAAGATGGGATTATCACCCTGAAAGCTGTAAGAACCCAAGTCCATTCTTAGCAATAAATCAAAATGGTTTGGGAGTTGTTTGTATAAGGAGAAGAGAAGCCTTTTTTTATTTTTATTTTTTTTTGACTAAGCCTCAATTTCTTATGTTACCCTAAGCATGTTACTTCAGCTGTAGAGTTGTTTTATGGACCATTAAATGAAACTGGATCCCACTACAGTCTTAACAAGCAAGAAAAAAAGTAACGAGGAGGTGAATTTTAAGGACATAGACTAATCAGACTGAATGCAACACTGTCCCTGGCAGCAAAGGTTATTGCATTCTGTGCCAAACTAAATAGCCAAGAGGATACAGGATGATGTCCTGGCTCCATTGGAGTCAATAGCAAAACTAGGGTGACCAGACAGCAAATGTGAAAAATCGGGACAGGGGATGAGGGGTAATAGAAGCCTATATAAGACAAAGACCCAAAAATCAGGACTGTCCCTATAAAATTGGGACATCTGGTCACCCTAGGCAAAACTCCCTTTCAGTTCAATGGAGGCAGGATTTCACCCACAGCTCTTTTAGCAATGCAGCTTTGTTTCAGTTGGTCACCAATACCAGGCCAGTGGGTTGTATTTCACCCTCTGAAAATAGTTCTACTTTGTCTGGCTTTCAGGGAGGCTGTGTTCTATAAGCGATGTTGTGGCCAGCTTTGTCAGAAACATTGAATTATTTTAAAAACTCCTCCTGAGAGTGGAGTTGTCAGCTATCCTGTTGCGAAGATATTGTACATCTATCAGCCAGTACATATTACAATATTGGACTGGGTTAATGAGATATTTATCTGCGATTTTCTCTGGCTTTTTCAGAAAAAAAATACCGTGGCAGTCTTCTGTTTCTCAAAGATAATTAAAGCTTAGTGTTGTGTGTGTGTGGGGGGGAAGTATCACAAATCTAAACATGGAGAATGCTGCTGAGCTGCACTTAATGAAGCCTCTTAGGATCAGCTGGGCTGCTAGCAAACACTTCATTTCCTGTGGCTTGCTTTCTTTAGGAGCAGAGCATAGCGCCAATGGCTCTCGCAACAATTATCACCCACTTGTTCTGCAGGTTTCAAGTTTTTTGCATTAGTCAGGTTGAGAAATTCATGGTATTAATCATGACTGAAGTTGTTATTTATCACCTGCTGGGTGAGAAATAATAATTTTGGCACTAGTGGGGCAGTGGGCCAGAAGTACCAAATTAAGTAAAACATCTAAACACTAGCAAGGATCATTTCTCTGATTAATGAATTGTTACAATAGAAAAAGTGCTGCTCATTATCTGGTCTTACAATAAATGCAGGAGTTGGAAGTGAAGAGTACTAGCTAGCTTAGTTGTACTTTGCTATGTAGATCATGCTTTGCTACTCACTCTTCTGTCTCTTCCCTTTTTGTTAACATGTAATCTTTGAGTCTCATAGTAAGTACATAATATTGGACTTGCACCCCAACAACACCTTTAGCTTTTAAAAATCAAAAGTTTTTGTGGGGGATGATGCAATAATTGGCATACCTCAAAAGGAATGTTGACTTAACTATTTGGATTTGTCTGTAGTAGAAAGTTTGCTACTTTAAGTATACATGTATGGTTAAAGCAGCAAACCCGCCTAGTGTTTTTGTTTTGTTGACTGTCAACTTGTATTTTGAGTATGGTCATGGATACAAGTATCAGAGGGGTAGCCTTGTTAGTCTAGATTTGTAAAAAACAACGAAGAGACCTGTGGCACCTTAAAGACTTACAGATGTATTGGAGCATAAGCTTTCATGGATGAATACCCACTTCGACATGCGTCTGACGAAGTGGGTATTCACCCACGAAAGCTTATGCTCCAATACATCTGTTAGTCTATAAGGTGCCACAGGACTCTTTGTTGCTTTTGTCATGGATACAGTTATACTAATATAAAAATGCTTACACTGTTCGGGAAACAGAATAAATTATACTGGTATAAGGTACCTTTATACTGGTATAACTGCAACCACATTAGGGCTTTTACCAATATAACTAAGTTGGTTTATGTTTAAAACAAAAAACAAAAACAAAAAACCACTGACAGACAATTATACCAGTAAATTTAAAGTGTAGACCAGCCCTTTGGTTCTAATGTTAGAATAGTGTCTGTATCTACTGCTGTAATTCTAAACCCACATGCCATGGTGGCATAACACATCCTGTTTCAGTAACTGGACGTGCCTGAGTGAGGCCAATTTGAGGGGTTGGTCAGTCAGCACTTTCCATGTAAACTCTATTGTCAAGGGGTTTATCAATCAGATGTAAAAACTGACACCAAGCTGAAATTTGATTCAACGGGGTCTCAGCCCAAGAGAGGGGTGTATGAGGACTAAATTCAGGTTGAATTCTTTGTGTATTATAGACTGTGAGGAAGAAAAATAGAATGATGGTGTTTTTAGAGGCTCTCTGTGGCTTCCAATAAGTCAAATTCATTTGCTTAAAACATGTCATGTTGCAGGCTCTTTGCATATAGAATGTCAAGTACTCTTATCTATTGCTGCAAATTTAGAACATTGTAATAGACAAGCTATTAATGCTAGGAAAGTGCCTACTACTCATGCACAATAACTACTAACTACTTCTAGCCAGCATTAAGATTAGTGTATCTTCCAATCTACTATGTATGGAGATTAACTTGAAATCATGAGTGCAGTTATATGCTATTTTGTTTCTCTTATTTGGTTTAACATTGAAAATATTCCTGTTGTTTCTATAAAGCCATTTTTGTAACTAAATATATTTTTAGAAATGACTTTTACAAACTAATTGTTTGTTAAAAATAAACAAACATACCTAAGAAAGTCCAAGACCTCATTATCAATGCTTGTTAGTTTATACTATAGACCTAGAAGGTTAAGCTAAGTTTGTAAGAATGTTTTAAAATACTCATCCCCAGAGTGAGGAATGAGACAACTAGTTTCTACAGACTCTAGGCACTACTCAAATTGTCAGTCGTCCTAGATCCCTGAATTCAATCAAGAGGAAAGGGTCTGATACTGGAGAGATGGGAGTGGAGAAGCAGAAATGAGAGAATTTAACATGAACTGGTCAAGGAGAAGAAACAGCCAATGCCATTGCAAGTGAAAGGAGCATCCATCTACCTAAATAGGCTGTCATCAGAACTGGCTGAGAGGAAGGTGGGCAAAGTGAGTAAGCTTGCCTTGCTGCAGACAATATGGGGGGAGGGAATGGCATAATGTCCTCATTACTCAGCTTCCAACAGGTACTGGAAAATAACTGTCCCAAATCCAGCTAATCCAACCAAATTCTAGTATGGCCTAGTCTCCAGAGCTGCCTGTTTCTATGGCCCTTCCTCTGCTGACTTCACATCCTCTCTATGTGAATTCATCTACTTGTACAATTCAACTACCCCCTCTTACACCAATGACACATGATCAGCATTCCGACCAGTTCCCCTCAATCTAATTCTGCCTCTCAACCTGTCTGACATCTCCTCATGGATGTCTCACTGCCAACTTCAACCTCTCTCGCCAAGAAAGAACACCAATGTTTCCTTTTAAACCATCTCTGGTCATCCCCCCTTGCTCCCCATCACTTTTGACAGCAACACCATTATTTCTGACTCTCAAGCCCTTAACATAGTGATTTATCTCTGTTTCCTCAGTCTCTCACCCTGCACTTCCAGACTGTCCAAACCTTGCCAATCTTTCCTCCATAAGGTTTATAAGATCTGTCCTTTCTTTTTTTGTCCATACAGTCTGCACTCTCACCCAGGTCCTAGTCTTCTGCCTTGATTATTGTAACTTCTTTCCTAATATCCAGAATGCCTCTGGACTCCATCTGTTCATTAGCTTGTCACACAAACATGTCTGCATTTTCTTCCATGCCACCCCTTAGTCAAGAAGTGTCTTAGCTAAACTGATCTGTAAGGACCTTTTCCTCTTTCAACTCTCCCAAGACCCACCTCTGTTGCAGCACTTTAAAGAAATCAGTCAGTGACGACCAGGTTGTGGCCAGCTGGAGAGAGTTGGTACTTTATCTATTTATTTACATTTCATGTAGGTTTGACTTTACCTCTTCCCCCACTTTCGTATGTCACTTGCTTTCTTAGGTTGTAATATTTTTGGGGGAAGGGAACTGGTTGTATAATGCCATTGCCTAGCAGCATTAGGCCTCCATCTTGACTGGAGTCTCTGAGCACTATTATAATAAACACGAACCAGCATGCAAGGGCATACGTTGTTATGCTCAAACGTGCTTCTGTCAAACAACTCTCCCCAAAATTGCTTTTTGTTGCAGAAGCTGCTGCTGTTCCCATGGACATGACTTTGTGGCAGGATTGAATAGCTCCTGCATCACTGGTTCCTTTGGATGCCATTTTGTTTGGCTTCCTGTGGGTCTTCAGGACCTGTGGCCCTTCTCCCTCCAGACTGCCTTTTGTAATTCCAGTCCACTTTTGCCCCTGTGGCATGTTCTTCCCAGGGCCAGCCATTCATCCTATAACTGGAAAAAGCAGGGGAGGTGAGAGCTGTGCCACCTTCATGGAAGATACATGTATCAGGGCCTGCTGCTGCAGTCCTGCCACTTTCACAGTTCCACATGACTACAATGTTTCAAACCTCTGTGGCTACAGGAAGCAAAAGACTTTGATTCAAATGTTCTGCAGGTTACCATGTTGTGTGTGCAATGAACTACTTTGCTGTCTGATGTCTAGCTCTCTTAAAGTAAGAGATTTAACTCTAATCTCCAATTACTGCAGTAACTAGGCAGAAAGAGCCAAATTCATTTAGGCAGGCCACTATGCTGGGGTTTTGTTTGTTTGAGACGATTACATGGGAAAGCAGAATTGCGCAGAATTCTGAATGATGTAAAGTCATTTGGAAAATGCAGCTTTTTCCTCTTCATTTGCATTTTCTAGTTTAGTCTAGTTATTTATTAGTTAGTATTATAAATACAATGAACATAAATTGTTTACTTATGGGCAGACTCAGAAAAGCTGCGTTGGGCAAGAAATGGGTTTTTTTCATACAGTTGATGACATGTAAAATACTCAAAATACTTAGAGAAAGGACAATGCAGAGTGGTAAGGATAGATTTGAAGCTGCATTAACCCTATATTTTCAGTGCACCCTCCAAATCACTGTAGTGAAGTCATGCTTTGTGTTGAACTAAAGTTAATTATAATCATTTGGCTACAACACTATCGTCATTTTAAAATATAAATAACTTACACTGAAATTAGTGATTTTCATCTAACAATCTTGAAGTACTTAACACACAAAAAAACGTAGGCATGTGCTGTTGGTAAGTGATATAATTATATATGTTTGGCAGAGGTGCAAACTGAGGCATTAAATAAGTTGTCGCAGGTCAGAGTAAGTCAGTGGCAGAATCTGGATTAAAAGTTTGGGAGTCTTGCTTCCCAGTTCCTTGCTCGGATTACTACACTGCATCTTTTAATAATATTTTAACAACAAAAGCCCCCTGCAAATAACTCTTTAAAGCTATTCACTGAATGTATTTTATAGTAGAAATAAATTCAGTATTTCAGGAACTAGACAAAGAACCCATCTTGTTCCTGGCTGTGAGGATGGTACAACTTTTACAAATAGTAATGACAAATATTGTGTTGGCCTCCGCTTATTCCCCCCAAAAGCAGGTCATTTATAAAGTCTCTCCCCACCCCCACCGCCGCCTTGCCTGGAATCACCCAGGAGACACAGCACTGTCCTTTGCTTTCCATCTTTAAAATATATTCATTCTAGTTTTCAAATTGCTGTTTTGTAGTGCTAAATCTCTACCCACACTAATTTCTACAGGTCAGAATATGACCCTGATTTGAACAAAATCTGGAGTCAAATATTCACACCAGAATGCTTTTGCCTTGCTGCACGTCAGAAGCCATCTTGCTGCAAATGCTTCACACACCTTGGAGTGCAGCTTGTGGAACTGATGAGGTGAAGAGCACTGCACAGCAGCTCTGTGCTGGTAATCACAGGACTGAAGAAACACATACATCATCTGCCACACAGGTTGGCATTTCAAGTAAAAACCTTCACATTGTGTAAGATGTTGGACAAATGATGGCCATATGCATGTTTGTCTCTGTGCAGATGGCTCTGCATTCTCAGCCAGGAAAAAGCTGAGCTAGGCTTTTTTTTGCAGACAGTTTAATATTAGTGACACACTTTATGTCCTCTGCAAAAACAATAATGGAGGATAAGGTGACATAAATTATTTGCAAATCGTTTGACATATGCAGGGCATTGTCCTTGCAATAATCACCATCAGTCTGTCAGTTTAAGATATGAACAGTGCCATTGCCATTTTATATCATTGTGTTAAACTTTCACATGTTGTAATTTTACAGATTTGTTCTTTGGAGAACCACCGCAACACAAATCAAATTGTATTATGTTTAGTCAGATGCTGCATGGTGCGCGTTGCTAAGATTAAAAAAAAATAAAAAAAAGGCACAAGCAAATAGTATTCAGAAGCAGTCTGCTCTTTAATAGTTGGGAGATTTGTCAGAGGCGACCATACCATTATTCAACTTTTTTGTTCATTCTTCAAGATAAAATGAATTATTTAAATTCACGTTAACCTTAGTTACTAGGCTTATATAAAAAAGTGAGCATTGGGAGGTACCATACTGACTGGTCAATTTAAACACATCTATCTAGGTACTTATGTGGCCTTCATCACTGTAATATCCAAGCATAAAAATATCTAATTATTTTCACAGATATACGGTGAGGAAAAAAAACCTTATAAAAGTATTCTTTAAGCCTCCTGTAGTTATTTTACAGTAAGATATTAGCTAATCTTTTTTACAGCTGTGCTGAAAGTTTCTGAGGGGGTGATTAAAATTTTTTGTCCCTATTTCCAGTATAAATTAATTCCTGTAATACATTTTAGTTTCTTTTAAAGCTGATTGGTTATTTTAAAACAGTGTTTTTCAGTAGAACTGTAGCTTAGCAAGAGATTTCCAGACTGAAAATATTCTAAATCAATGACAGGTCACCTATGTTAATCATTCGAAAAACAAATTGAGATGTAAGTGTGTCTTAATTGGTGAGAGGAACTAGTTAGAAATTCCGTATTGCATGTTCTGGAATAGCACATTTCAATGACTTTTTACTATATTTTGCTCTAGAAGCCTGATGTGTTTTCCTTGAGGAAAGTTACCACATTCAGTTGTCAGCAGAACAGAATCTCTTCTCTTCCACAGAGTCCTTAAACCTGAAAGATTTATTACACTTACACCCTTGAAAAGAACATATCTTTTTCTTTGAAAGCAGCCATGATCACTCTACCATTTTATATCTATTCTGATAAGTGCAAGCGGTAAAGTAGATAAACTCCTTGCATACCAATTAAAGATACAAGCACACGGCAGAGGCTGTATAATCTCAGAAATGCTCAGTATAACATTCTTATTCACACAGTAGATATATCTAAGAAATTTGACTTTTTTTATTCTCAGCTTTACACCTCTGACATTTCTAAAAACAAGAGGAAATTAATGAGTACTTATCCAAGATCCCAGTGCCTAGCCTTGCTCCAATGCTCATGAATTATGGAAAACGACATCTCGACTGATGACGTAGAGCAGGCTTCCTGGGCCGTGAGAGGCATAAGGTTGAATTTTATAAACTAGTGTGAAAAAATATTGGTTTCCATGTTCACAACCTTAGACAACTCCCTCTCTTCTTGGCCTCCAAGCAGGTTTGGGGGCATGATCACTATTGTATGCAAAAACGATAAGGACCCCACAGAGTGTGTCTCAGAAAAGGCTGTTTCTTTCATCAGCAAGGATGTAGAAGTCTTATTTCAAATGTTAGCAACCTGGATAGCAGAATTTCTCCCTTTACTGGGCTGTGGGCTTTGATCAGTAGAATTTATACAGATTTGCCAGGGATCTGATAGCAGAAGTTATTCCATACAATTCACTCTGCTAACATAAGTAACACTTCTGTTGTTATCCTATCCCTAGATGGTTCAAAGGGTTTTGCTCATGCTGAATTGTGAGTCCTCATTGACCTGGAGCAGGGGGGTTTGTACTCACATGTCTTATGTGGACAAGTTATGTGTATCAGGCCCCAACATCCCAGATCCCTCTTAATGGTTATGAGTCTAAGGGCAGTAGCCTGAAATAGCACTAGGCCAGGCTGCCCTGGATTTCCCTTATTTTCTCCTTCGGTGGCACCTTCAGCCCAAATAATTTGCTCCAGCATCTGTATTACCAGTCTAAAGCCAGGGATGTTAACTGCTGGATTGGATTATATGTGGTTGATGCTACTTTTTACCAGTAACCCAATAATATTCCTTTCCATTGGTTCAGTATAATATTTTTGCAGAATTTTCTGTATTGAAAATAAAATAGAGGTTCTCCTTTTGGCTCCTAGCCTGAAGCATTTAGAAGCCCTTAAAGAAAAAAATGTCTTTTCTCCTGGTCTTCCACATCAGTTAGATATTTGGGGGAAGGGGGAGTATTTTCCAGGGCATAAATGACACTGGAAATCTTATTTAGTTATACATAGATTGTAAGGTCTTTGGGGCAGGGCCATCTCTTGGTTATGGATTTGTGCAGGGCCAAGCACAATGAGGCTAGGGCTTTTAAGCACTACCACAATATGCATTAAAATAATCATTTTCTTGGATAAACACCATTAAGATAAACCTTCTCCCTCATTAATTGCCTTTTCCAAGTTTCCTCTAGTCTCTAACACAGTTAAATTTCTTTAAACAATTGCAGCATGACATATTAACATTGACTTGGACAGGAGCAGATAAAAAATTAGAGTCAATCTCCTTTATCAGACAAAATCCTAACTTAACCCTTTAATAACCAACACTTCAGCTAGGTCTGTTAGCTGTCTGGTACAGAAATGACCCTCAAGAGCACTGCATCTCTCTGGAACAATCATGAATCCCAGAAAGCTCATTTAAATAAAATCCTTTTCTTCCATGGTCTGCTCTACAATACTTAACCATTTACTCAATGCATAATCATTGGATGGATAAGAGATGCCAACATTCCTACAACACCTTCCATTTTCTTCCTCCTTTTAAAATAATCCATTGTTTCCCCTGGAAATTTTTTTATTTCTGTATGAAGACTGGAACCTTCATGTTCTTACTAAATTTATCCAATTTCTTGATAAGAATGGTCAGATATACTCCTTTGATCAATAAAGACCAGCCTATAATTAGAGAGAAATGCCATTATTTCAGTGTTTTCAAGTACTTTTTACAGGGCAGTACCATTTTTATGATGTGCTTGTCAGATTTTGAACAAATAATATTAATATGTCTACAGCTTATCTGAAATCTATGCAATGCTTTAAAAGCTCAGCACATTCTACATAAAAGATACAGACAACTGGGAGCTGTATATTAAATATTTTGTTCATCTTCACTTAAAATTTTGGGGGAACATCTGGAAACATACTTCTATACACTAATTGCTCTGTTCCTCAGTTTCCCATCTGTAAAATGGGGATAAATGGGGTCCTGCTTTGATAAATGGGGTTGGACTAGATTACCCTGTGAAGTGTCTTCTAACCCCAACCTTCTATGATTCTTCTATGATAAATAAGACTTCCCCTCTCTCCCTTGGTCTTGTCTGTTTAGATTGCATGCTCTGGAGAGGAGGGAACAGTGTAGTTTGGACAGTGTCTAGGACAAGGCGGGCCCCAATCTCAGTTGAGGTCACTAGGTATTCCTATAAATAATAATAGAGTAAAAATAATAGAGCCCTGGCATTGTCTCTGTTAACAAGGGGTTCATGTGAGCCCTGCAAGACCCTGGCAGCACATCAATAAGTTTCCATTTAAAATCTTAGCACAGAGCTTTGTACAGTATTAGCTGCAAACTAGTTCTTTCCCCTAATGGAAACGCCTTCAAGGTATATTTTTTTCCTGTATTGCAGATCCTGAACACATAAACAACTTCACTGTGCACCCTGTTTGAGTCAATGTTTGTCGAGTAGAGCCAGCCCTCAGCAAGGAACTACACACACCAGTACATCAATTCAAAATATTTGCAAGAGCTGAAGCTATTTAAAGCACTAATCTGTAATTAATATAAATAAGCAAAGCAGTCGTTCACATCAGTGATAATAATGATGCCCTAGAGTTTTTTTTAATCCATCTTTTTGTCAAGTGAAGCACCAGGGAATTTGCCTACCACATTCAGAGCCTGCTTAGAAGACTCCGCTTTGATATGTAAGTTGGGTTTCAGAGTTCTTCACATCGGGTTCAGAACACTATATAATCAACAGTAGTGGCTTGTAACGCTAAGACACACTGGCTAGGTAATTCACGGTGTGCTAATAGAATTTTAACAGGCAGAGGTAGTGCTGTTACACTCTTTATAAGCGATTTACTAACTAGTCTCTCCAAATTAGTCTCTCCTTTACTGCTGCTGTTATATTTTTATTGTATCTGGGAATTCTTAAGAATATGACCATATTCCATTGGAAAAAAGCCTTAAGAACTCACCCTGTCCACAGGGGAGTCCATGAGAGTTGACTTAAGTGGCTCTAGGATCAGGCCTTCACACTTCCAGTCCCATGCGGCAACGTACCTGATGAAGAGCTCTGTGTAGCTCAAAAGCATGTCTCTCTCACCAATAGAAGCTGGTTGAATGAAAGATATTACCTCGCCCGCCTTGTCTCTCTAATATCCTGGGACCAACATGGCTACACAACAGTGCATCTTCCTACTATTAGACAGTCATCATAAAGACTTTTTAAATAACAAAATGTTAGTCATGTGTAGGCACAGCTCCATAAGTGACTTCCTGACTGCAAACATATCCAAGATTTTGCAATACAAGTAATACCTCAAATAGGCTAAAAGTGAGCAGAGCTGTTTCTACAACTTTCCAGTCAGAGTACTGTTATATGCCTGGGGCCCTCCAGGAGATCTCTGGCATCTCTGCACAAATTAAATTGTCTACACTCAATATTTAATAGTGCTGCACTCCCACTGCTGTGGATCAGATCATCCCTTGTTGTGTTAAAAACAATGGGGAAGAGATATGAAAGTAGTCAGAAAAATCGGCATGCTCCCTTCTGAGAAAAAGAGACAGGGATTGCAGCTTTCGAACTCTGAACCTGAGGATATGTAGATATAACAAGGCGCTCCAGTTCTGCTCTGCACCCTGCCCCACCTTATCTGTCTCCTCCTTAGAGAAAAGTGCTGCTTTGGATTCCTAATCCTGCGCCCGTTCCTTCTCTCATGGGGTGAGAAGTAAGTAGAAGGTACAGAAGGGGACTTAGTTGTGTAAAATATTTTTGGAGGTGCCTCTCACTCACACCCATTGATCAGTAGAGCAGCAGTGAAAGTTAAACTTCACGCTGAAAAGTAACTATTGCTGCTGTGCAATATTTGGTTGATGAGGCTTTAGAATAATCATTGTATCCCAGCAGCTGCAGGGCATTGTGTTCTGGCTTGTAAAATTACATTTATAATGATAAGAAATAATCATAAATAATAATTAATAATTAAACATTAAATCAGGTGAAATTCAGACTTGTTTGCCTTTGATAAAAATGCTGTTAATCCTGTGGAGAAGAAAGTGAGCCATTTATCTGGAAATAAAACACCAATGAAGTCTATAGCATGCATAGACAATATCTCTATTTTTTGCATAATATACCAGGGACTGAGTCAGCAACTAATACAGGAAAGCTGATCAGCTGTTAAGTTTTTTTCATTAAAATATTGATTGATGTGGAGTGTTATTGTGAACAATGAACACTAAGCATTGCTATGATTCTCACTAAAATAAGAGAGGTGAAGCAGGCAATTTTCAAAGGATTCTTGGTCTCAAGACACCAATATCATCTTATGTTTTGATACGGGGTCAAAATTAAAGCAGAAAGCATGGGATTACACTAAAAACCCTGCCAGGCTGTGTGGGGAAGTAACACATAGGAACTTTAATTTGTCCAGAGTAGGTAAGTTTCTACTGCCTCATATGGTGTTCTCATTCCAGCTCTCTTTATATCAAAGATATTCTGTTTATAGACAGTAATCTATTGATGCCAGCAACTGAAAGCTGTATGATAGATAGCCATTGGCAAACTGATCTGTCCATGGGTTATCACTGGCCTAATTAAAGAAAGACATGGGCTACTGAGTCGGGGTCCCTTCCACCGGTGACAATAGGGCAGCAGTCACCGAAATAGCTGCAAAGGACAATGGATTCATTTGACTGATTGCATGATGTCTGAATTAATGGTCAGGAAATGAGCCATTATTGTATCCTTACTGGTAGGCTGCTTCATAATGCTTTTGGTGTGCGGTCTGCTTCTCACTTCAACTTGTTTAGAAATACAAGGGACTCATATGCTGTTATATACAATAATATAATATAAATTAAACTCTAATGCATGAGAGATTTCCATTTATTGGATATAAAACTGTGACCACCTATAATCCAAATGAGCTATGCATGTTTGTAACCTGCTGGTATCTGCATTTTTTTTCTAGTTTCTCTGTTTCAAAATTTGGTGAAAGGTTTCATCATTTCACGAATAAACTTGAACAGCTGTTAAAGATAGAAATGTCATATCACATATCTAAAATGACTGGGCTCTGAGACTACCTGGGACCAGATGCTGAGCTGCACTGGAGCAACGCCCAACACAGCTGCAGTGGGGTGGGCAAAGGTGACTTTACACCCTCTTGATCCTAGGACTGGATGGGGGCAGGTGAGGCCCCCAGTTCCACTCAAAGCAGCCTCAGGGGCAGTTCTGGCAGCCACTGATCACTGGGGTGCAGAAGTAATCTGACCTCAGCTCCTTTTCTCCACCCAAGCTGCCAGTGTAGCATCAATTTGAGCCCTCCTTTGCCTCTAGATTTCAGCAGCTGGTTAAGCCAACTTTCCCTCTGCTGAAGTGGCATAAAGAAGCCAGACCACAGTGGAGGAACTGGCCGATGATCGCTGGCCTGAGGAGCTACAATCTAAGCTATGCAAGGGCAGTAGCCAAGTTGATAAGATATGTTTTTCCTGGATCTATTTGTACAGGGTTGAATGTCTAATACATAATGAATGTTCAATACATTGAAATACAAATGCCTTGCAAGGAGCAGGCTGTTACTCAAACAAAAGCTGCTCTAACTTTTCAAATAGCCTTATTGTTTTATTGACTATGCGGGTGGCAGAGACAAAGAAGAGCAATAAACAACATGAAACAGAGCACCAAAAACTTTGGCTTTTCAGTCTTCCTTGTCTCTCCTCCTTTCTGTGGCAGGGAAAAGCTTTATAGTCAATTTATGGTAACCGCTTTCCAAGCATCTTTGAGTGCAGACAAAGGCTGCCTGGAATACAACTGTTCTATTATGCGAAGAATTTTGAGGCATTGAAATTTGTTTTCATTCTGCCTCAGAAAGAAAATGAGACCTTGTGAAAATGTTCACAAAAAAACCCATAATATAAACAAGTCCCTGCCCTGCCCATGGCCTGGGAGTTTGGGTATTCACCTAGGGTGGGGGAATCTCATGTTCAAGTCCTTTCTCTGCCTGATTCAGAGCAGGGACTTGAACTCGGGTCTTCTACATACCTGGTCAGTAACAGCAACAAATCTGTAACTAACCATGAGCTCTATTCTTTGTATAGCTTCAAAATGTTGTCTGAGTTTGATCACATTGAGTCAATCTTGTAGCCAAGCACAATGTGGTTAGGAAGCACAGACATAATGCTAGACTCTCAAAGGGTGTGAATGTGGTGGGCCACTGTCCCTTTCCCCTGTAAGTCAGCAATTATAGAGGGAAGAGGGGTGGCAGAGCTCCTGATTCAGCATGCATTTTTCTAGTGCCTGTGGTGAGTCCTGAACAGTTCTGTGTTCCTCAGCTCTTTACAACAAGGCCTGTGGCTTAAAGCACAATCTGGCCCTTAAAAGTACATGGATATACATGGGGTCCATTTCACTTAAAAGTGAAGAGATTTACAAATTGCATGATCAGAAGTTGTCAAGGGAACAATAACAAATGTACACTTTTCTGTCTCCTTTGATAAAGACTGACAATAGTCACAGTTTCTTCTTGTCACCAAAAATTACACTGTGGTTTTAAAGTGATATCACATGTTATTAATCAACTGTTAAACATGTTGTCACACTGCACGTGGAGGATGTGAGAAATCGAGCAGTTCCCAGGACTGGTGTAAGCTCCTGAAGCTAGACGAAGCTCCAGAGCTAAACTAAACACACAAGCTGGAGCAAGCTTCAGAGCGAAACCACACTGTCAGGCAGGAATGAGCTTCTGAGCTACACAATGCTCCCAGTCTATATTCAATTCCTAAAACAGAATGAACTTTTCTAACTAATCTAGGCTCCCAAATTAGATTTAGGACAGGAAAACACTTCTGATAAGAGAGACTATGCTGCTAAAATAGAGTGAACCTGTCTGCTGAGCCAGGCTTTATAGTTCTTTAGCCCCAATAATAGGTCCTGGCCCATCAACCCCCTTCACCTGATTCAAAATGGAGTCTCACAGCTTTGCTATAGCAATTTTTCTTAGCTCATCAGCATGTTTCTCTGAGGTAAATATATCTATTAATTGTTTCAATCATTTCAAAATAAAGGCACGGAGAAAGGGAAAAAGCAAACCTTGCAGTTGGTTTCTACTTTGTTTCTTTTCTTTAGGACTTAATACAGCATGTAATACTGATAATGAACACCTGTTTCACACTTTCACAGTCCAGCTCTCTAGGCCTTATGTTCTTTCAAAAAGACCGTTCCATTACAAATGTCAAAAAGAAAAGTTCACAATCTCGTTGAGCTGTTGCTTTGTGGATGCATCCTAGGCTTCTTGCTTCCTAATAATATTTCATGTTGTCCCTCTGCTGTTTAAAACATCTAGAAACTTAGAAACAAAACTTACTTGTCACACATAAGAAGAAAGTCCCTAAAGACATATGTGTGCAATCCAACACACTCCAAAGAGGAGACATCACTACTCATTCAACCACAGGAAGTTATAATTGATAACCTGTTTTCAGGAAGACAAGCCTACCTTTTTAGATTTCAAATAATAACCTTTGTAAGTGTCAGTATTAAAGCTGGTACAGAAAAAGTACATCGAGGTACTTAATCATATCAAACGTCTGTATGAACAAGATAACCTATATTACACTGTTAGCAGCCATTTAAACATTTTAAACCAGTGAATTACACAGAAAAAAGATAATGTTAAAAACACAAATGTAAGTTTCACTGACTGTATGTCAGATTTGACTTTCTTGGTTATTTATAAGCAGAAAAAAATGTTATTTAAAAAAATTGATATTCATTCAACCATTCAAACTGCACCCAGTAACCCTGTTACACTTGAGTCCTCCTTTGTGTTAATTAAGAAGCCCTATATTTAGGAGGTTTCAGAGTAGCAGCCGTGTTCGTCTGTATCCGCAAAAAGAAGAACAGGAGTACTTGTGGCACCTTAGAGACTAACAAATTTATTAGAGCATAAGCTTTCGTGGACTACAGCCCACTTCTTCGGATGCATATAGAATGGAACATATATTGAGGAGATATATATACACACATACAGAGTATATTTAGGAGTTTACTTTTAAGGGACCATTATGATGATCTATTTTGACCTTCTGTGTGATATGTTTGATATTATTAAGTCCTTTATAACACAGACCAAAGAACCTCACTCAGCTAACTCTGCTTCAAGTTCATACATTTTGTTTGAGCTATGTACTTGACATTGAACGTCTCTGTCTCAGAAATTATTATTTCTGTTGAAAATTCTTTTGATTTTTTTAAGTTATTGCATTGCAAAAACAAAATGAAGTTAATGATTAGCGCCTCTTCAATGGTCTATCCTTATTCAACAAACCTTTTAAAGCATGTGCTTAATTCCCAGCCACTTTTATGGGACTTAGGCACCTAGTTAAAGTTAAACATATGCTTCAATGCTTTGCTGGATTGGAACTTAGAAGTAGATGTGGTCTTTCACTATATATATGAAGCAAATAAAAATTTACTAGAAATTAGGCAACAATATGGTTTAATGCCTTTAAATTTTGAAAGGAAAGATTACAAAAGCCTGAATGATTGTTAAAATTTTCTGTACCGAGTTATTTAACTTGTCTGTGTCTCAGTTACTCCATCTATAAAATGGAGATGGTAATACCTATATATCAGGGGCTAAACTAGTAATGTTGGACTAATGCTTTCAGATCAAAGGTGATTTAGGAGTACAAATGATCATTGCCAAACTCACTGAAATAATCAGAGCAGAGAAAGGTATTTAAGATATTACAAAGGTATTTGCATTTAAGATATAACAAACTCCACACACCAAGTGTAATAGGAAGTCTTGCATCCTGCTTCTGGCAGTTCCTGCTGCTTTGCAACAAGATACAAAAGCCTCCCATAATTAACTGAGTCAACTGTTCAGTGTTGTACAAAGAGGGAAACAATTCCTTTGTGATCCTTGCGGATGGGTATCAGTTTGTGCCTTGAAATCAGTGACTACCTGTACTTAACTAGATCTTTTAAGTCCAGAATGTAACTTTTATGCATCCGAAGAAGTGGGCTGTAGTCCACGAAAGCTTATGCTCTAATACATTTGTTAGTCTCTAAGGTGCCACAAGTACTCCTGTTCTTCTTTTATGCCAACCTGTTTCATATTCAGTTTCATTTAAAACAGTCACTGTCAGTTGAGCTCTCAAAGTTCTATTCTATCCTTCTACTTTATGAGAACCTAAGTACATGTTTATGGCCTGCTGACTTGGCTGCTTTTAGGAATAATCAATAGTGGTTTCAGGCACTTGACTGGTTTGCCAAAATCTCTCCGTACAGTACACATCTGTAAATGCCACAGGTATTCCCTGTGGTGCCCTGTTTTCTGGAACTAGACACTATACATAGACTTCTTTGCCTTGTTTTCTTACAATAAGATGATTTTATTTTCTTCTTGTCTACCAGAAGGTAGAAAGGAACAAGGCTGGAAAATCTGGCTTTAAAATGGCTACATGTTTTGGACATCACCTCAAAGATATTTACGTACGTACTTATTTAGATTTCTGTAGACTGCACTGCAGGTGCCTTTACCATGTGCTAAATTATAGCCAAAAAAAGTGTGTTAAAAGAACATTAAGGTTGCAAGGCTGAGCACTCAAAAGTTAGGAAATCCACAGTGAAGGATGCCTGAGCAACCCTAATTCACCCCCTTATGTGTATGTAGTATGTTACACCTTTTAATTGCATGATCACTTCCTATTTTTTTTCCCACAGGGCCCCTGCATCTTTTAGTGCACAGGATAATCTGTGCTCTGGGATTGAATCATGGTAGGGTCTCCCTGTGCTCCTATGCAACTCTCCATCTTGTGCCTTCTATGGCCCTTCTCCTATGCGTCTAACTACCTGCTTCTCCTTGCCCTCCAGCTCTTGCCCCTGGCACCTCCTTGCCCTCTGACTCCTGCACCTCCTTTCCCACTCCCCACCCATTTCGCATCCCGCTGTGTTTGAATCAGGTGTTTCCTCCTTCCCCTTTTTACTGCCTGAGCCACAGCAAGAGAGGTATTAAGAATATAGGAGGAGAGAGCCCTGCTCTCACTTCTTGTGTCCAGCACCACAACAGCCCCTGGGAACAGCAATTGCAGGGAAAGTCCTGCTCAGCCTCTGCAGCCCTAATATGAAGTATGCTCAGTTGCTCTGTGGAATGATGGATGCACAGTCTGGTCACAGTCAGTTGTAAGGGGCTGCATCATGCTCATTGCAGATGAAATCTTTGGAGAATTTAGCTGCCAAATTCTTACAACTCTCTACTGAGCATGTGCAAACTGAGTTGTTTGATTTGAAGGCTTATAACGTCGCCAACTTTGGGTAGATTTTCACAGGGACAGAAAAAGCACATCTCTGACACCAGGCTGACCTCTCTGCCAAATTTCAAGGCCCCGCTCCAATGAATGGAGCATCAAGAGGTTCTCAACAAAAAAGTTGGAAGAAATTTTTTAACAAGGACAAAATAAGGCATTTGTCAGTAACCTGACTTTCAGAAATAGCTGAAACATTTTAGCTGAAACTTTATAATAATAATAATAAATAAAATCAGCCTGAGGCAGACATTCAGCATGGAAAATTTCCCCTCAAATGATTAAAGTTCAGCAAAGTTATAAGCAATCAAAACAAGATCTCATAGTAGGAAATGTCAGGCTACTTTAACTAAAGGCATTGCTATCAGCTCTAAAATCAATACAGAAATAAACTGTTATATGATTCTGTGTATTAGAAACAGCACTGAAGCATCATAATTAACTAATTAGGAGGTTCCCGTCACCCTTTTTTTAAAGAAGTTTCCCTTCTAGTCAACTTCCTGTAGGAGCTCAGAGTCATTTAACAAATAAGGAAACACTTAATGAGAGACTTCCTTTGTTTTTCTAGTATAGTGCTACTGAGAGTTCAGGGCTCCTGAAAAGAGAGATTACATCTCAAGACCAAAGCTATTAAAATTGTCTTGAGGAAATTAGAGGTGTATGTGCACACGTGTTCATAGACTCACACCATAGATGAGGAGTTATTGTGATAAATTGGGCCGGCATGGTATGAATTGCACAGGTACGTGATGAACTAATGTATTTGTGGCCCCACCACTGGAACCCTATTACATGTTCTGGAACTGGGGCATGCTGAAAATGTCTCCAGGCAAGAGACCAGTCTGCTACAGGAATATCTGACTTTCCTCTGTCCATTTCCTTACTGCCGCCTGTACCATCTCCATTTTATTTGTGATGTAATCATTAGCTTTCTCACTCTCCTGCACGCTAACACCCTGACTCTCAAACAGACAAAGCTGATATGTATAGTAATGTGTGTGCCAGCACTTCTGGTGTGAGTATCAGACTCCTTATGCTAACAAGTATTTGCATGAATAGAAGCTCCCTCCTCAAGCATGTATATGACATAAACCTGAACTTTCAAGAAAAAATAGATGAATGAGATGAGAAGCAGGGATGAATCAAATCCTGAAATCTGATTTAGTGAATGTGATCACAAAAGCATTTTCCCATTATTCACTCAGCTCTACTTCATACTCATTAAATGTTAAAAACAGCTTTTAACATCAGTATTCCCCACCAATGTGCTATTACAGCAAAGTGCTATTTCACTGTAATCTGCTATTAGAGTATAAACATGGAGTGGGGTGGTTCTATGAAACACACCCTACCTAGCAAAAAACTACTTTTCAGTGGAGAAACATTTAAAATATTCTTTCTGTGCTCTTGAAGAAATGTACACGTTTAAATGTTTAAATGGCCTGTGTTAGAATGTGGCATTTGTTTTCCATATACCTAAAGTAGGACATCTTTATATGTCATCCCACTGGTGCTATCAATGGCTACCAAGAAGTGAGATTTCACTTACAGCTACTGTGTTCATAGAATACCCCACTTTACCTGCTGACAAGGGGTGCTCTGAGGCCTCTTGGGACACAAGACCCCCCCAGTCCTCATGCACACTCTGACTTTGAATGGTTGGTCTCTGTTGTGTAGCTCCTTTAGTAATGAACCTACAGGTCTGGTGCTGACCCTCCATTCACTCCCAGAGCCTCTTTGTGAATGTTCCTCTTTCTACAATACCTTTGGTGCCTACGTTAAAGCAGCCTGGGACTGTTTTCTTTTATGCACCTGCCAAGGCCTTGGGGCAACACTGTGCAACCCACAGCTTTGTAGTCATACACATTCCCTCCCACTTTCTTGGCTGGCCAGTCCCCTGACTCCCTCTGCCCCTGCTCCATGTTAGCACACCTCATGTGTCCAGTAGGTAAGACCACACAAAAGATGCTGCTTATGCTGGAGGGAGGGGCAAGGATATGGAGCATCCTGGGTTTGGTGAATTTTGTTCCTGTTGTTTTCTGGGCTCTTCATGTGCTTTGCTACTAGTGCACATTGTGAAGAGATGGAATGGAAGCACCATATGACTTTTATAGCACATCTTGGCTGTTGGTTCAGAGTGGAGTCACTTGCCTGTTTCTCATGCAGAAATACAGCACTTGGCAGTGATGGAAGTCAGGGAGGAGTGAATACAAAGTGAAGGCTTTGGGGAGCAAAAGGAATATTTTAATCATTACGGTGCATAGAATCTGCATCTTTCTGAGATGGCAACTATCCCTTTTTATACCGTTTAAACAAACATTGATACGTGTAGGGAAACTTCTGAGGCCAAGGATCTGGTGTTTGGTGTGACTGTTTTTTATCAGGTTTTTCATCTGTGCTGATCGAGTGAGAAAGAGGTGATGTGATCCCCTGTAGGCTACATTGTGAATCAGCTCAAATTAGGACCCAGCTGCATCCTGGCTTCTAAATCTTTATTTACAGCCAGCACACCAGCAAACAATCTCAGGTACCTCCATTATGGCTGCAAAGATGAAACATCTGTGTTCTAACCAAGACAGCACACAGCTCATGCAAGCCCTCTTGAAACAATCTAGTTGAAGAATTACTAACTTAGATCTTTGTAATACTAGGCTGTGTGTACTCCAGGCACTATTCCTTCCTCCATCTCTTCAAGCAAGGAAGTACTTATTTTCTAGAATTCCTGTGTCAAGTTTGTTCCCCTTTTGACATCTCAAATCTTTTTTATTTGCCTGACACTGGTAAGGTAAATGGTGGTGTGACGCAGTTTATTTGGAAACAGTGATGAGGTGTTAATGAGAACACCATATTTTCTTATGCTCAGCAGAGCTGAGGTCCAAAGTTTCAGCTGAAAGAAAAATGTCAGCCAAAATTGGAGCTGAGAACCATGTGGAGCCATTTTGCTCTAAAACTGCATAGCTCCTACTCAGATTTCAGGAGGAAAAGTTAAAGGATAGCTGTAGTCCTGAAATACATGCAGGAAGTATGAACTTACTGTGTTACTGAGACTGTAAATTAAGCTAATTGGAGGGCCAGCCCTGCAAAGTGCTGAGAGACTTCAACTCCCAGTTGAAACCAATGCAAGTTGAGTGTGTTTAGCACCTTGAAAGATTAGCCTACTAATTTGTTCCTCCTGCCTGTAGTACACTTGCTGGGAGGATCGACTTGACAAGGGCAGAGATATATGACCATTAAATTGTTTGCAGATTTGACCTATCTGTCCATAATAAAAAATAATACCTGAAGTGCTATAAGTCTGCCAAACATTTTAAAGAAATACTTGTTTAAAGATCAAATATATCATGTAATCTCATAATGTCAGATTAGGACATAAAACCACGTAACATGACACAAAGCAGCACTACAAGACATATTGTGTAAGAAATTTTACAAACAGTTTCTTCTGGACCTTTCACATGTTATCAGTTTGAATAGTGAGTATGATGCATTTCAAATTTCTCCTGTCAGCTGGAGACAAAATGAAGTGGCAAAAGTATTACTAGAAATACTATCTAGAGATATTAGTTTATGTTATTAACTAGAAATATATACCCAGAGATTTTTGTAAAATCAAAGAAAAACAAAAACAAAAACCTCAGCAAGTCATACCTCCCTAGTTTTCAAAATGGGTCTGATCCCGAAGAGCATCGAACCTCAGAGATTCTGGTGCAACATATCATTAAAACTGATCAGCTGAATTCTTAATTCAAGCTTTGAAAATATGTAGTCCAAAATTCCAAATAAATATTAAAAGTAAATTTTAAAAATTTAACACACAACCAGCACAAAGGTTTAGAATGTTCCAAATGTGTGTTTTGTTGATTATTTTTCTTAAACAGCACTTTTCTGTGTGTGAATAATTTTTAAAAATTCCATGTTACCTTCCTAAATAGCGCAATATTTTCAGGGAGATAGATATTGTTTAGTTAGGTATGTTCCATATGATCTGCTTTAAATATATAGCACTTTAAAAGAAGCTGTTGTAAAAAATAACAAAAGCAAGCAAAATAAAATCAAGATTTAAAAAAAAACAGAGCTAAGAACAAAAAAGAAAAATAACTGAAATAAACAAAGGTGATATTTAGTATAATGATAACAAGGAAAAAATTCTTTAACTTACCTTAAGTGCCAGCTAGTGGTAAGAAGAGAAAACAGCTAAGCAAGTAATCTGTAGTGTATCAGGCTAGTGAACATCTGTCAGAACTGATTTTCCTGTGACTTTCTTTTACATTTACACTTAATCATTTTTATGGCCTTATTCAATATAAACTGAAAGTATGTAAGATGAGAAATGTCATCTGTAAGATTTTTGTGAATTGAAAATTAGCCAGATAGGAGTCTATTGAGGGCTTCTTCTGTACCATCAGGTAACTGCCACTGCCAGAAGCAGAATAATAGACTGGGTGGATCAATGATGTGATCAGTTATGGCAATTACTTTGCCCCCCTTCACTTTTGGTAACATAAAGAGGAGCAAAACAAAGCTTCATTAGGACTGTGTGGAGAGAAAAGGTGGCTACGTGGGATGCCCTATTCCATGTAGCCACCCTCCTCCCGCTACATAGTGAACACGTGGCCAAGGTCTGCATGGAAAAAACGAGTAGGGTAAGTTTAGTAGAAAGTTCATGTTTCTTTAAGTAGCATTAACTCCCTCTTTGTTCTGCCATTCCTTCGTGGAGGCGATCAGAGTGCAGCAGTGGCGGGGCAGCCATTGATAACTCAGCCCTTGGCCTCAACAGTCCACCATGGCTTGAGGGAAGGGCATTGGAGGAGAATGAAGAGGAAGAGTTGTGATTGGGATCTGTGGAGCACAGAGCTCCCCAGGTGCCCATTCTCTGCTTAATTTTTTGTTTTGTTTCACTGCTATGGGTCGTAGAAACCAGCAGCTGGGATTTGGGAGGAAATGTGCAGGTGCTCTGCGGAGTCACTGATTTTTGAATTAATTTGTTCTCTTCTGTGGGATTTTGCACAGGGCCATGGCCTGTGCATAGGTGAACAGCGCAAACCTACATAGCTTAAGTAGCCAAGCAGCAGGCCATCCCTGCTACTCTCTTCCATTCCCACAGCCAGGCTAGCTATGGAAGTGCCTGGCGCACTACGAGGGGGCTAAGGATTCCATACCTGAACGATTAACTCTCATTTAAACATAAGCACAGTTGTGTGTTTTAGACTTTACTTTCATTCCAGCATCAAGCCCTTCTACAAACAAATTGCTTTAGGCTACAGACAACCTTCTCTTACACAGTACAGCTGATCTGGGTAAAGGATGGAGGCAATCAGCTCTGTGCCTACCCTTCTGCACTCATCCTAGGAGGCAGGGAGATCTCTTGAGATGGCCTCTACAAATTCTAGTGCCCCTTCTTGCAGAGGGGCCATGGAGGGCTGCGTTAGCACCTGCGTAGCTGCTGTGTGGGAAGAGAGGAGCCCAGATTGAGGCCCTAGGTATCATAAAGATCTGGGCTTCGAGGGGTGTTGAAAGGCTTTGGAAGGAGGTTCTGGGCAGCAGCTGTGTCCTTCTCACATACCATTGGGAAAGATTCCTACTCCTGTCACACAGAACACAGACTTACTTCTAGGTTCCAGTTTGGAGCTATTAGGTCAGTCCTCTTTTGTGCCATACAGATCCATTCAGTCTTTCCGGGCCAGGTGGACTTGTATTCCTTCTCCTTGGCCAATAGGCTGCTAGGGAGGCATTCATTCTGCATCCTTTCTTGCTGTACTGAAGGAGGCATAACTTGTCTTTTAAGTATAAATACACAGGGAGGGCCCTAAGCATTTTAATGCTCAGAGTGATAAAGCTTTTCAGGGAATGGGATTTGGTGGCTTGGGCAACAGTCAGAATCTGATTCGGATTCTCTGAATAGGGACCCGACTGAGCCACATAACTCCAGCTGGGATCTGCACTGCGAACATGCCAGGGGCTGGATTTATTCTAGTTATTGAAAATACACAGATATCATGGAGAAGATTGGGCAAAAAACTAAATGCTGTCCAGAAAGAATAAAAACACAAGTCTGGTTTCACATGGCTTCAGTCTACTGTCTCAGATATATTGAACCACATCTTGTTGACCTTACCTGTTTAGACTTCCACTGATTTTAGTGTTCAATCTGGATTTCAATGGGGTTTTGTCAGAGTAAGATCTGTGAAGCTTAACCAAATATTAGCAATTTACTTTTACAGTGATCTATTTGATGTATACACAATGCCTTCCAGGATTCAGAGGGCCCTGTATTGTACAGTACATACAAAGATCATTTCACTCACCACTGAAATGCAGCCACTTCAGAAATGGAAGTAGGGCACAGTGAACAAACATGTGAAAGAACAGCCTCACTTAGGGTATGTCTACACTATGAAATTAGGTCGATTTTATAGAAGTCGATCTTTAGAAAGCGATTTTATACAGTTGATTGTGTATGTCCCCACTAAGCGCAGTATTTCGGCGGAATGCATCCGCAATACTGTGGCTAGCATCAACTCACGGAGTGGTGCATTGTGGGTAGCTATCCCACAGTCCCGACTGCCCACTGGAATTCTGGGTTAAGCTCCCAATGCCTGATGGGGCAAAAATATTGTTGTGGGTAGTTTTGGGTACATGTCGTCAGTCTCCCCTCTCTCCCTCCCTCCCTCCTTGAAAGCAATGGCAAACAATCATTTTGTGCCTTTTTTCCTGGGTTACCCATGCAGATGCCATAGCACAGCAAGCATGGAGCCCACTCAGCTCACCTCTGCTGTTGTGAGCATAGTAAACACCTCGCACATTATCCTGCAGTATGTGCAGAACTTGGCTAGGAGACGCCAGCATGAGGATGATTGTGAGGAGGACATGGACACAGATGTTCCTGAAAGCATGGGATGTGGCAATTGGGACATCATGGCGGCAGTGGGGCAGTTTGATACAGTGGAATGCCAATTCTGGGCCAGCAAACAAGCACAGACTGGTGGGACCGCATAGTGTTGCAGGTATGGGATGATTCCCAGTGGCTGTGAAACTTTCGCACGCGTAAGGCCACTTTCATGGAACTGTGTGAGCTGCTTTCCCCCACCCTGAAGCGCAGGAATACCAAGATGAGACCTGCCCTGACAGTTGAGAAGCGAGTGGCAATAGCCCTGTGGAAGCTTGCAATCAATTCAGATTGGGTAAATCTACCATGGGGGCTGCTGTGATGCAAGTAGCCAAGGCAATCAGTAACCTTCTGCTAGCAAGGGTAGTGACTCTGGGAAATGTTCAGGTCATAGTGGATGGCTTTGCTGCAATGGGATTCCCTAACTGTGGTGGGACGATAGACGGAACGCATATCCCTATCATGGCACCAGACCACCTTGTCAATCAGTACATAAACGACAAGGGGTACTTCTCAATGGTGCTGCAAGCACTGGTGGATCACAAGGGACGTTTCACCGACATCAACGTGGGATGGCCAGGAAAGGTGCATGACGCTCGCATCTTTAGGAATCCCAGGCTGTTCGAACAGCTGCAAGAAGGGACTTACTTCCCAGACCAGAAAATTACCATTGGGGATGTTGAAATGCCAATAGTTATCCTTGGGGACCCAGCCTACCCCTTGCTCCCGTGGCTCATGAAGCCATACACAGGCAGTCTGGACAATAAGGAGCAGTTCAACTATAGTCTGAGAAAGTGCAGAATGGTGATAGAATGTGCTTTTGGACGTTTAAAAGCGCGCTGGCACTGTTTGCTGACTAGGTTAGACCTCAGCGCAACCAATATTCCCATTGTTATTGCTGCTTGCTATGTGCTCCATAATATCTGTGAGAGTAAGGGGGAGACGTTTATGGCGAGGTTGAAGGTTGAGGCAAATCGTCTGGCGGCCAATTTTGAACAGCCAGACACCAGGGTGATTAGAAGAGCACAGCTAGGTGCACTGCACATCAGAGAAGCTTTGAAAACCAGTTTCATGACTGGCCTAGGGTGACCAGACGTCCCGATTTTATTGGGGCTGTCACGATATTTGCTTCTTTGTCCCGCGTCCCGACCAATGTTTGGTCGGGACACTGGACAAACAAGAAATTTTGCCCTCCGGGAGGGACTCTCGCCCTCCCCACCCGCCCCGGCTCCGCCCCCTCCTTCCCCCATTGGCTCCCTCTCCAAATCCCTGCCCTGGCCCCGCCTCTTCCCCAACCACACAGCATTCCTCCTCTCTCCCAGGCTTGCAGCTGCATGGCGGCACAAGCCGGGAGGAGGTGGCGGCGGTGCCTGGATCCTGGAGCTGGGAGTCAGCATGGGCGGGCAAAGGGGGGCTGGCAAGGGAGGGAGACGGGGGGACTCAGCCCTGAGCCCCCCGCCATGCCAGAGGGCTCCTGCCCGGGCCGCTGCACAGGGGGGCCGGGGCTGGTAGCGCAGCTTAGAGGCAGCGCGATGGGTCCGGGGGGGCAGCGTGGAGCGGGCAGGGGCCGGGTGGGCGGCAAGGGGGCATGGGCCGAATCCCTGCTGCTGCCGGGGAGCCTCGCGTCTCTCCCTCCCGCTCGTGGCTGCAGCTCCTTCCTGGCGGGACGCGCCTCCCGGCCTGCCCCAGGCACATGTGGCGTGCATCCAGCGGCTCCTTCCCGGTGGGAGGGAGACTAGGCGTGGGGGACGCGTGCCGTATGTGGCCAGGACGGCGGAAGGCACATCCCACCGGGAAGGAGCCACAGCCGCGAGCAGGAGGGAGAGGCGTGGGGCTTCCCGGCAGCAGCGGGGATTCGGCCCGCACCCCCGCACCGCCCACCCGGCCCCTTCCCGCTCTGCGCTGCCCCCGCCTGGACCCACCACGCGCTGCATATGCCCGTGGTGTGCCGCGGGGTGGGAGGCTCTGGGGGAGGGCAGCGCGCGCGGCCGGGGCCTGCTAATGCCCCCGGCCCCTTTGAAACTCCCTTTTTTTTGCTCCACCCCCCCCTTTTTTTTTGCTCTGCCCCCACGTCCCAATATTTTATAGCGCTGATCTGGTCACCCTAGACTGGCCAGGCTACTGTGTGACAGTTGTGTGTGTTTCTCCTTGATGCAAAACCGCCCCCTTTGTTGAATTTTCTTCCCTGTAAGCCAATCCTCCTCCCCATTCGACCACAGCTGGCAAAGGAAATAAAGTCCCTATTGTTTTGAATCCATGCATTCTTTATTTATTAAGAAAAAAGTGAGATAACTGACAAGGTAGCCTGGGTGGGGTGGGGGAGGAGGGGAAGAGGAAAGGACAAGGCCACATTGCATATTGTAGCTACACTACAAATCAAAATTGTTTGAATGACAACCTTCTGTTGCTTGGGCCATCCTCTGGAGTAGAGTGGCTGGGTGCCAGGAGCCTCCCTGCCCCCGCGTTCTTGGGCGTCTGGGTGAGGAGGATATGGAACTTGGGGAGGAGGGCAGGCGGTCATACAATGAATGCAGTGGCAGTCTGTGCTCTTGTTGCCTTTCCTGCAGCTCCACCAGACGCCTGATCATGTCCATTTGCTCCCCCATTAGCCTCAGCATCTCCTCCTGCGTGTTCTGATCATGCTCACTGTATGCTTTCCTGGCCTCTGCCACCGAATGCCTCCATGCGTTCAGCTGTGCCCTACCAGTGCGGGAGGACTGCATGAGCTCAGAAAACATGTCATCTCGAGTGCGGTTTTTTCACCTTCTAATCTGCGATAACCTCAGGAACGGAGATGATAGGGGGAGCATAGAAACATTTGCACCTGCAGGGGGGATAAAAAGGGAGAGTAAAATTTAAGAAGATACATTTCTGAGAACAAAAGGGAGACTCTTTCACAGTGAATCAAGCAATTCACAGCAGACGGCACATGTGCTTTAGGTACAAGGTCGCATTTTGCCTTTTATATTGAGCACCTGCCAGTATGGTGACACATCACACATGGCTGGGCAACAGAATTTGGTTTCTAGGCAGCCATGGTAAGCCAAAAGGTACATGGGATTGGCTTCTTCTGCCTTCATAACATATGGGAATGGTTTCAAACTGCAGCGCCCTCCTTCCCCATAGCAAGCAATGCTGGTTGGGTTTGCTGTTTAAAAGGAAGGGGCTGCGGTTTTGGGTTGGATGTGCAGCACACCTCTCCCCCCCCCCCTCCCCCTCATGGCTATTCTCTGGGATGATCCCTTTTAGCCAAGCGCAAACAGCCCAGCATGAACAGGGTCTTTTTACTGCTCCCTTACAAAATTTCCCCTATTTCAACCAGGTGACTATGAATGATATCAGTCACCTGAGGCTGATACAGAAAGATAAATACCGAATGTTGCATGAATGCAACCAAAACCCAGGACCATTCGCTGCCATGCTTTGTACTGCAATGACTCCAGACTACTTGCTACTGGCTTGGCATGGTAAAGTGTCCTACCGTGGAGGATGAAATAAGGCAGCCCTCGCCAGAAACCTTCTGCAAAGGCTTTCAGAATACCTCCAGGAGAGCTTCATGGAGATGTCCCTGGAGGATTCCTGCTCCATCCCCAGACACGTTAACAGACTTTTCCAGTAGCCGCGAATGCATCCCAAGTCTTCAGTGCAAATCAAACATTAAACACTATTGCTTTTAAACCCTGTACTGTATTTACAAATGTGCACTCACCAGAGGTGTCTTCTCCACCTTCAGGGTCCGGGAGCCCGCTTTGGGAGGGTATTGGCTCCAGGATGATGAAAAGAATGGATTCTCCACTTGCCTGCTGCGCTTTCTCCTCCTCCTCTTCCTCATCTACAAAATCCTCCTCCATGTTGCATGAGACTCCCCCCTTGCAGGTGTCCACGGACAGTGGTTGGGTACTGGTAAAGTCCCCCCCTAGAATGCCATGCAGCTGATCATAGAAGCGGCATATATGGGGCTCTGACCTGGAGCGACCGTTTGCCTCCTTTGTCTTGTGGGAGGCTTGCCTGAGCTCCTTAACTTTCATGTGGCACTACTGTGTGTCCCTGGTGTAGCCTCTCTCCACCATGCCCTGTGCAATTTTGGCATATATATTAGCATTTCTTCTTTTTGATCGGAGTTCTGCCTGCACAGATTCTTCTCCCCATACAGCAATCAGATCCAGTGTCTCCTCTTCGCTCCATGCTGAAGCTCGTTTGTGATTCTGGGACTGCATGGTCACCTGTGCTGCTGACCTCACCACGCTGACGAAACAGGAAATTAAATTCAAAAGTTCCCCGGGGCTTTTCCTGGGTACCTGGCTAGTGCATCAGAGTTGAAAGTGCTGTCCAGAGCAGTCACATTGGAGCACTCTGGGATAGCTCCCGGAGGCCAATACCATCGACTTGCACAACACTGCGTCTGCACTACCCCAGATTCAAACCAAGGTCAATTTTAGTGCTACTCCCCTCGCCAGGGAGAAGTACAGCAGTCGATTTTAAAAGCCCTTTAGGTTGACGGAACGGGGTTGCTTGTGTAGCCGCATTGCTTATAAAATCGACCTAACATGGCTAAATTCGACCTACCCTCGTAGTGTAGACCAGGGCTTAGTACATAACAAAGGTAGTAATGCCTCTGTCCAGCAACTGTGGATTCTGTATTGTGAGAGGGGGCCCTGGCTGTTGAGAGCTAGAGTGGAAAGAAGAACTATATGCATGGATAATGCAATACAGCAGCTCCATTCCTCCTCTCTCTCTCTCTCTCCTTGGATTTGTTGCACCTAGTAGAGATGACAGTGTTCTGTCCTAGCTCCACAGACAGAATTCCAGAGTAATAAGAATAGCTCCCAATAGCTGAAAACATGTTGTGGTGCCCTATCTGCAAGAGTGGATGCCAACTGAGTCAGTATTACTTTACCTTAAATGTAATAACCCTTTGTTCACGCCTTTCTGTTGGTAATAAGAAGCTACTCCCTAACATTGCCCCTCTTAGTGGCCCTACCTGTCAAATGACGTGTATGTCAAAATAGATATTATTCAACAGGTGAACCTATTGCCAGCTATGTGAGGCCTAGGGAGGGGTTCACATCATATCACTCTCCTCGTCCATACATCTCCTTTTCCCACTTTCTGCATGATTAATGCACATTTGCTTCCCCCTTACATAATGCAGAGAGCAAAGGATGAATTATGCTGCTTCATTACATTACCTGGTAGCATATCTTTCCATACCTATGTACTCTAATCGCCACCTGCTTGTGCTTGTGTTTGTAAATGAAGTAGGTATAAAGTGTATATCTAGAATGATGGTACGTTCCATTACTATAACACACTAGAAACCCAAATGCAGGCTAAAGACAGTGTTTCTCATGCTACACAGTTACAGTTCTGTGGGTTTTTATGATTTCCATGTTGCTGTAGTGCCTGTCATACAGAAATCTGATCCATTTTTCTAGTGTTGAACTTTAAAAGCTTTTTAGCAAATCTAAGAGGTAGAAAGACAACTTTTCTGAATGTGATGGAGAGCAAATATAAGTGACTGAAATATGCTGAAGTGCTACACTTTGACCACAGAGAGCGCATGAATGCTTTCAGATTCATGGGAAAGTCTAAGTGATAATTCTGGACTTATAATTGCTACTAACTAGAAGAGCCAACACTGACACCACCATATGACTCAAGCTTTGTGTCTAAAAATTACTATTTTCTTCAGATATATAACATTGGAAACAGGGAGGAATAATAGATGCCATTAAAAGAAAAAAAAATCAAAGGAATCCTGTCTGGATAGACATTTACTGAATTAATAATATCTTCAATGTATGGAGCACCAAAATGCTTTTACTATCTACCTACTCTGTGTGTGTGTGAGAGAGAAAGAGGTGCTACACACACATATAGTGCTCACCAGGAAGCAGGCTCTGAGTGTACAGCAGCAAAATGCTTAAACAGTACACAGAAACACTATACAACAATTTAAAAGTGGAGAGTGGCAAATACTAGGTACAGTGGACAAAATGTAGTTACCCAAAGTTGTATTTGGTCAAAACACTAGAACTATCAGTCCTAGTCTCAAGAAAATGCCATGGAATCTTTGACCAGAATAGTAAGAAATCCAGTATCTTTCTACCTCGTAAAGCAGCGAGATGCATAGATAGAAATAAAGTCAATTAAATAAAAGTCAGTTTTAAAAATTGCAATTGTAAAGAGCAATTTTAAAATCAGTATATTGCTTGAAAGAAGTTCACAATGTGGTTGTGGAATATGGAGCAGTAGACTGAGGTATGAAGCAGATGCAACCATCAGAGCCAAAGGAATTGGCTACAAAAGAGATTTTTCTGTAAGGCCAGAAAGAAAGGAGAGTTGTAATAGCAACTCATTTCCTCAGAAAAAATGGGCTACCAGTAGGGTGACCAGAGAGCAAATGTGAAAAATCGGGACGGGGGTGAGGGGTAATAGGAGTCTATATAAGAAAAAGACCCAAAAATCAGGACTGTCCCTATAAAATCGGGACATCTGGTCACCCTAGCTACCAAGAGCACATCAGACCTATCCTCTGCTATCTGCCCTGGCTTCCCATAGAATATTGAGGCAAGTTCAAGGTCTTAGTCCTTAGCTTCAAGGCACTCAGTGGCCTTGGTCTAGGAAATGAGAAAGATCACCTACAGCTCAGGGATGAGGACTGTGACTGACAGTTCCGCTCCTCAGGTACAAAGGAACTTTGTACCATAAGAAAAAAGCTCATCACTGCTGGAGACGGGGCTTTCTTGAGGGCTGGTCAAGACTGTGGAATGAACTCCCACAGGAAGTAACTACCATCTCAAATCTCATTACCTTCCTCTCCAAGTGCAAGGTACACTTCTTTGCCATGCATTCTCTAACACAAATCCAGAGCAGCATGTACATTAAACAAAACCCTACCAAAACAAAGCAATACATGGCACACAATTCTTCCTCTGGAAAGAGGTTCAGAGAAATAACTAGCCACATGCAACAGATGTTAGTCATGTCACTTAGTGCCCTACTGGGAAGTGCTCAGATAATACCATTTACCAATCATACAGCATGAACAGCAAATAATGATGAGCAAACTTTGTTTGCTAACTCTCTTATTTGATCTACATGGCTACATGAGTACTAAATATGATTCAAGTAACCGGGTGGAATAGCAAATGGAAGAATCCTTATGCATATTCTCTTCCCTTCAAGTGCCATTTATATCTCACTGCTGTTACTCTAAAAAGATGGTTCAAAATGTTCATTGAAATAAAAAAAGATTTTTGTGCAACATCTGTGTATTTGTATGCCAGGATAAGTTTAGGGCTTGCAAACACAGCTCACGGCAATGGCCATTTCTGTCAACACAAAGTAGAAAATGTTGATGATATATAGTTTTTGTGACAGGTGAAAAATATTGTTCTAGGTTTTGAAGAAACCAGTAACAGAATATTCCTCTTCCTTCTATAGAATTTCCCAACTTGATTCACAGTGTTGGTCATCCAGTCTCAGGGCTTGTCTTCACTCCGGGCTACATCAGCGCCACTGCAATCGATGCAGCGGGCATCGATTTAGTGGCTTTGGTGAAGACACGATAAGTCAATGGGAGAGCATCTCCCGTTGACATAGTGCAGTGTAAACACTGGGTTAAGTTGATGTAAGTTACGTCGACGTAACTTACGTAACTTAACTAGAGTAACTTAGATCAACTTACATCAGAAGTATAGACAAGGCCTTGAAGAAGAAGGATATGAGGCACTGAACTATCTCTTCAGTATCAGATGCATGCTAGTTAATGTACGAACCTGAATATTTGGATATCTAACTTCAACATGAAAACAGACTAGTTCACATTTATTTATCACTATGAAATTTTTTTTTCTTACTCATGTTGGTGCACTAGATTAGTGCTGCAATGTTTGTGTTGCAAGCAGTACTGGGGAATATTTAAATTCAAACAAACTGTGTTCATTGATTTTTTTTTCTATTCATGAAAGCATTTGTAATATGTTTTAAAACCTTATTTTTCATTAATGTGTGGGCCTAAATTACCTGACAGTGAGCCTTTTATAGTATCAATTTGTTTTAAGTTGTCATTCATCATCAATACCAGGCTATTCTTCAGTAGTTCTTGTTTTGCTGAATACACAGTAGCAGTACTGCAAAAGAAGCAGTAGCATCAGCAGTATTATAACTCCAGCTCTCCTGTGGTTAATGTTCTAGGACCTTCAGAGACAATAGTAATAAGACCAGTGGCTGTAGCATCACATCTGTCTTTTGCGATTTTTGCTTTGTTTGAGATTGAGACATAGTTTTGGACCATACCAATCACTCAGAGCTAGGGGATAGCCCTGCTGACACATTACATACATTAGAAAATTGCAGTGAAAGATAGCTATGGTGGCTCGTGAATGATGTAAGGAGATATACCCCTGCCCATGCCTAGACAAGGAATGCAGTGCTAGAAAGCTGTAGTATGTAGTCGCCAATTGATGGGTTCTTACAGAAAGGCCGAACACCAGCAAACCTTCACTGAACATCCAATTTCCTGGACAACTTTCCAAAGCAAAAATTATTTGCTTTAACTTTGTTGTGGATAATGCTATTATTTAGGGTCCCTGGGATTTGAGGTCATGATCCTTTTTAATTTTTATGCTTTTTTGGCTCCTTCTTAAATTACCTAAATTACTGGAACCATTAAGAAGTGCACCCACTGTATTGTAACTGACCGTGTTACTGTAATAGTCTTCCTATTATAAAGAATGGGGCCCCCATTGTACTAGGCCCTGTTTAAACACATACAAAGACATGATTCCTGCCCCCGAGAGCTGACAATTTAAGAAAAACTACCTCCAAAGGTTGGAGAGAGGGATATAATGAAATAAGCAAGTACACGTCTGAAAATGTTTTCTCCTCACCCCATGCCACCTATTGTTTCTTACATATACTCACTGCATTGCTTCTAAGCATCTGATTTAGTCACCAGATTTGCTAGGGTAGACCATTGTGCATGTGTGGGGCCTAAGATTGTAGGGTCTTTGGAGCAGAAACTATTTGATCTTAAAATTACCTTCTATATTTCTGAGTGTTGCATTAATAATAATTAACAAGCTACAATGCTCTACATTTATTCTGTCAATAAAGTCTCACCAGGTTGAATTTTGACCCACTTGACTCTCGTCATGAAAAAAATCAATTCCTTGGTGCTGACTTGTTCATTGCCAGCAGTAGATGTTGTGATGGGGAAATCTGACTACAATACAAAAGGATAGAATTTAAAACACTGTTTATAAGTAAAACAAAATATCCAGAAGAGGCAATAAACATTATTTTCCAATGTATTCTAGGGATCTGAAAAACATATGCACAACTCACTGGATGTAAGCTGCAGATGTGTAAGTGTGTAGGAGATTTGGAAGATCAACAAAAGAAACAAGAACAAATTAATAATCCTCTCCTTCAGCAAATTAAACTTCACTCTGCTAAATTAGTTGACCTTCAAAGTTTGCCCTAGGGGAATGATGTAAGATTGGAGGGTTTATCTGAAGAAACAAAGAAGAAAGCTAGCTGAAGAATGGGAGATGGCTAGTGGAGTAGATAGATGCTGAGATGTTTGTTTAGCCACCTTTAATGAAATCTTGTTGAAACTGAGGACTAAAGCCAGCTCTGCATACAGGTAGATCATTGTAGTGTCCTTTTATTTATTGTAAGGGATTCGATTTCCTGGATAAGGATTCAGTACTGAAATATGTGGAGAAGGGAAATTCATCACAACTCAGTACAAACTGTGCTGCATCAGCATGGAGGAAAAGAAATGGAAAGGAAAACAGAGCCTTTCCGAGAGAAGATAGGTTTTCTGAGAAGGTCCAAGTTCAGGCAGAGGTGAACTGGACTGTTTTACAAGCTTAAAAAAACGTGAGTCTTGAGTTGATGTCAAAACCAGCCCCAATACCTGAACTGAGAACTAATCTAAACATCTATGTACTGTAAATAACTCGGCTCATATGGAAATTCAGTTTATTTTTCTTCACTAATTATCTGTTGGTATGTATCAGATTTCTGTTACATAACTCTTAGAAGTTTGACTAACAGGCTAAAAGAGGAAGCCCCTAGAGCAGTGGTTCTCAAACTTTTGTACTGGTGACCCGTTTCACATAGTAAGCCTCTCAATGCGACCCCCCCCCCTTATAAATTAAAAACACTTTTTAATATATTTAACACCATTATAAATGCTGGAGGCAAAGTGGGGTTTGGGGTGGAGGTTGACAGCTCACGACCCCCCATATAATAACCTCGCGACCCCCTGAGGGGTCCCGACCCCCAGTTTGAGAACCCCTGCCCTAAAGCACTTTGAAAAGACCAGTAACTATCTTTCTCAATCCTTTGCTAAATCAGACAGTGATTTGTCAAATGATGAACTCTCTTCACCTCTCCAACACTTGGGGTCTTGCATTTCCTAATAGAAGGGATTTAATTATGCAACACATAGATTCTCATCTGATAAACAGGTCAGATACAGTACTCCCCATGTAAACTGTGATCTAGCCTGTATGTTCCCATTAATAGTGTTCTCCCTTCCTGACGTTTTTTTCTCTAGCTGCTGATTTTCCAAGCCACATGTATCTGTGCAGGTCTGGGTCTGTAAAATTAAAGTGTCTCACAACTCTGAAAATTGTTTATGGAATAGTTTATGGAAGAGTGTGATGCCTGAGCTTCTTTACCTCACCTATATAAAAAAGGAAAGATGTAGGTAATGCCTTCTTAATAACAGCATTAACTTCACTAGCCACAGTAATCAGATTATTGGCAAGAGTGATTCTTGCAAGAAAGTGACCTGGCTAATATCTGAAAACACTCACAGGTCTGTTGCATTGATGGAGAGCAGGAAGCGTAACCTTTGACCAGAGAAGTAGTAACAATGTTGGCTTTTTGGAAGGCAAAACCTAAAGGGATTAGCACTGAGTATCGGTCACAAAGTGGACTGTGTTTAGGGGTCCCTATAAATCTCTGTGCAGCATTTACTGAAATGTTCTTTGTGATTTGAAACAAATGTGGAAGATCTCTGTATTTAAACTTTTGGATTACAGCAAATTTAGCTCAGAGGGTTAATGTTTCTCCACAAAAGGAGTCTCTGCAGCATTCTGTTCTAACTTCTAGGATTCATGCTCCTAAGTATCTGTTCCCACGTGTTGTAATGTGAATTGTAATATAGTTATTGTTAAACTGGAAGGTGTTAGTGGTTTCCTTCAGGCAGGTATTTGAGTTACAAACAACTAGACCTGGTAAAAGCTGACTGGTATACTAAGCACCCTTCTTTCCAGCTAAATGGAAGGAACAATCAGCTCATTCTGTGAGATACCTGGAGACAAGAGAAGCTACAGCAGTGGGGACTGACGGAGTTCCTGATTGCCAACAGAGGGGCTAGGGATTCTTTTGGCAAGCTGTGGGGAGCAGGGCCGGCTCCAGGCACCAGCTTCTCAAGCAGGTGCTTGGGGCGGCCGCTCCGGAGAGGGGCGGCACGTCCAGGTATTCGGTGGCAATTCAGCGGACGGTCCCTCACTCCACCTGGGAGTGAAGGACCTCCCGCCGAATTGCCACCGCAGATCGTGATCGCGATCGCGGCTTTTGTTTGTTTGTTTGTTTTGGCTGCTTGGGGCGGCCAAAACCCTGGAGCCGGCCCCGGTGGGGAGGAGTCAGGAAGAGGTGAAATAGAGCCAGTAGACAGGATAGACTCAGTCATGAGCATGGTCCTGAGAGGAAGAAGAGACACAGAGCTCTTTGGGGCACAGAACTGAGTGGAACGTCAGATTTGGGAAATTGTGAGCAAGGCAACTGCCTGCTGTTTGTCTCTCCTGTGCTTAGGGAAACAGAACATTGCGTACTGTGTAAATAAACAGAATTACACCAAAGAATATACCTGACTCTTATCAACCATTCCTCCTCCTAATGGCAACAGTGCTGAAAGGCCCAAAATATTCAGTTACTGGCTGGCCAAAGGGACAACATTATGCAAACAGCCAAGTTTAGTTTTGCTCTTTCTGATGATACAGCTGAGTCAATTTCTTCAAGTTCAATGTTAGCGCACCTAGGCAGTGTGTAATAAATGTAGTTTGGATAAATGTAAAGTAATGCACATTGGAAAAAATAACCCCAACTATACATACAATATGATAGGGGCTAATTTAGCTACAACTAATCAGGAAAGAGATCTTGGAGTCATCGTGTATAGTTCTCTGAAGACGTCCACGCAGTGTGCAGTGGCAGTCAATAAAGCAAACAGGATGTTAGGAATCATTAAAAAGGGGATAGATGGTATGCCCACATCTTGAATACTGCCTATAGATGTGGTCTCCTCATCTCAAAAAAGATATACTGGCATTAGAAAAGGTTCAGAGAAGGGCAACTAAAATGATTAGGGGTTTGGAGAGGGTCCCATATGAGGAGAGATTAAAGAGGCTAGGACTTTTCAGCTTGGAAAAGAGGAGACTAAGGGGGGATATGATAGAGGTATACAAAATCATGAGTGGTGTGGAGAAAGTGAATAAGGAAAAGTTCTTTACTTGTTCCTATAATGTAAGAACTAGGGGCCACCAAATGAAATGAACAGGCAGCAGGTTTAAAACAAATAAAAGGAAGTGCTTCTTCACACAGCGCACAGTCAACCTGTGGAACTCCTTGCCTGAGGAGGTTGTGAAGCCTAGGACTATAACAGGGTTTAAAAGAGAACTAGATAAATTCATGGAGGTTAAGTCCATTAATGGTTATTAGCCAGGATGGGTAAGGAATGGTGACCCTAGCCTCTGTTTGTTAGAGGGCGGAGATGGATGGCAGGAGAGAGATCACTTGATCATTGCCTGTTAGGTTCACTCCCTCTGGGGCACCTGGCATTGGCCACTGTTGGTAGATAGGATATTGAGCTGGATGGACCTTTGGTCTGGCCCAGTATGGCCAGTCTTATGTTGTAATTGTCATAGATTTTAAGCATGGCTCTAATTCTATGAGTGCCCAGCACCCTCAGCTGTCACTGAATTCAATGGGAGTTGAGTGCTCAACTTTACTATATAACGTAGGTACCAATGGGGGTGCCAATTAGAAAGTTATCTTGACATCAGTGAACTCATCAAATCAGCCCCTTAACTGTTAGCAAATCAGTGGTGGATCAAAATGACTTGCCATTAACTTATTCAATTTCTCTTTTCTTAAAGTTGTATTTGACAATCAGGTTGTTCTTTCCAATCCTTCCCAGAATTGGGGAGTTTAATGGATTAGTCCATTTCAGTTTTTGTACTGAGTCCTTCATCGAGATACTGTAATTAAATGCCTCTTATGAGATGTATGTTTATAATATTGCTGAATCATCCTTTTCCATGCCAGAATTCATGTTTGACTGGGTGCTACATGTACAATAGGTTCTTAGGCCACCCTCATCACTGTAGTATCTGGGCACCTTCCAGTAGTGTATTAAGTGACATGACTGACATCTGTCATTTGCAGTGTTGTTGTAGACCTGACCTGTGTGGCTCAAAAGCTTGTCTTTTTCACCAACAGAAATTGGTCCAATAAAATATATTCCCTCACCCACTTTGTCTCTCAAATGACTGATATCTGTCATGGATGGTTTATTCTACTTCTCATCCTCTTCATAAGGAGAGAATTGTGTGGGGAGGGTAGTGTTTTGTTGTGTGTTTGTTAGAGAAAGCAATGGCAAAGAATCACACCTTGCACTTAGAGCAGAAGGTGGTGAGGTTTGCCATAGTCCTTCATTCCCGTGGAACTTCATTCTCACACCAGTCCCTTAGAAAGCTCTGTCTCCTATAAAGATGAACTTTACTCTGATTGAATGATCAAAGCTGATAGAGTTCCCTTTTTGTGTATGCAAATTATTGAACACTTGTCACTGATCAAGTCTAAGGCATGAATAATAAAAAGGGACTTTCCAAGAGGGCTAAAGAAACACTTCTATGCTCCTTAATATTTATTAATGCTAGTATCTGCAACACTTGCTCCCCATGAACATTCCTGCCAAGAGAATACATTCATCAGAAAGTTCCCAAATGATTGAATGCAATGGGTTGTGACTAGTGGTAAAGCCAATTGGTGAATTTACACTTTCTTCTTTTTCTTTATTTGCCCAACTCTACACTCTACATAGAACATAAGCTAACCCTTCAAATTCTATCTCCAGTAGCAGGGAATGCTAATACTGTTGACCCCAGAGCCATAATGTTCTAGTGCTATGGTACTTAGCCTTGACTGACTGGAGAGCCACTTCGTTATCAAATGAGGTTGCAGGAAACAAAACATAATTGCAGAACAATGTCCTGACATTATTACTCTGTTGGTTTCAAGGCTTCTGACCCACTCTTGGCTATCAGCAGAGAGAAGGTGTTCTGCTCAATCTTTCTCTCACTCCCACCTCCACTTTTCCTGGCTACTTGGTGCGTCCTCGTCTATTGTCAGTTCATTTGCATGAACATTTCTCTTGCAGCATCATGTGGCATCAGGTAGTATGCGAGGTCACTCCTGTCAATGACAAGGCAAAATCTGACAAGGTTCCCCCACTGGCCTCCAGGAGCCAATCAGGAAGAAGGGGCAATCTGCAGTGCCAAGTCAGATGGGGCTGACAAGCAGGCTGCTTCAGATAATGCTATCAATCCTGCAGATGCAATCAGGCCCCTGGGCCATGGGAATTCCACCAGTTTTAGTGTGATGTTTGTTAATCATGCTCCCGCAGTGGGTGCAGTACTTCGGACTCTTGTGATTTTTTTTTTAATTGTGAGTCTCACAATATTTGATGTCTTGATTTAAAGCCTCAACTCCTGGAATCCTGTGATTTCATAAGAACTTCTATTTTCATCTTTAAAATTAAGTTTCTGGTCCCCATGGTTGCAGAGAAAATCTTGAAAATGTGATTTGAGCATACCCTGAAGACTTAGGAAGCAAAAAGCAAATAAAAGGTTCCCCAAATGTATTATTTGGCTTTAAAATAATGGGATTTTTTAAAAAGCTCATGATTTTTGAGCTCTTGGGTTTGGCAATACTGGTGCTGCGAAGTATGAGCTGCTTCTTGCTACCTAAGACCTCTGGGCGGCGGGGGGTGGAGGAGCGGGACTTGAGTTCCATGGGAAATCAGTAGGTTGCCCAGTTTGCACTGGCTTGGGTAAATCAGTTTGCACCTATTTAACAGGAAACCTCCATTCACTATTCCCCCCAGGATTCTCCACAACCACACTTGCACCAGTACTTGTCATATTTTCCTCTGCACCTGCTGTGGAACTCAACCTGTCTAGATGTCATGGCACAGGAGTTTCCATCCATGCACAGCTGTTCTCTGCCCATCTTTCACTACTCCCCTCTCCCTGAGTCCAGGTAATCTTTCTTGTGTTGTTTGATTTGTCTCTATCTCCCTATAGCCTCAATGTGTTATCCACCTCACACGTCTGTGTTATCTGTCTTCCCATACTCCTCCATTTTGTTTCCCTGTCACTCCAGCAGCATAAATAAAACCGACAGCACTCCCCAGCTCTGCAGCATTTTTTGCTGGTGTTTGAGCGCTGGAGTCAGATCAATTTCCCTGGGCTGCTAGCATGCCTCTTGGAGACATAGAGCACAATACAGCAGCTGCAGGGGGAGGGGAAAGATAGCACAAAGGGCAGTGGGAGGAGGCAGGCTGTGGGAAACAACACAGTGGGTGGGAGAGAGTTGTGGGTAAATTCAAGCCCTGATTCAGAAAGCAAGCAGGACACATGGCTCCACTGCTGTGGTCTTAGAGTATGATGCTGCACCCCACCACACGACTTTGATGCTAACACTATAGTGCAGTAGCAGCAAGGTGATATGTTGTTGGAGGTGGCATCCTTTGGGTTAGACTTCTGCCTGTCTCTGACTGATGCTTAAGTGGATTTCAGCAGTTTCCAATAAGAGTAGAGAGACAACCAGTGGCAAACCCAATCTGAACACCCCGAGATTTGAGGTGACTGAAATCCAGGTTGCAGCTTGGTTCTATCTCTGGTCCTGGTCACCTCTTCATCTCAATTACACTGTTTTCCAAATGTGGGGCAGCTTCTTTTACTCACAGACATGGGATCTAACTCATTACTTTGAAAAAGGATTTGGGATGCCTGGAAAATAAAAGGCACCATTTCCAAGACAACAATTTTTAATTAGTACCTGCACCATAGTCAATTAAAAGAGCTATGATTGGGCAGTGACTTATTAAAAGGACAATATGACTTTAGTAATATATGAAAGTGCTAATACAAGTAATTGTTTCTAATCATGATTTTAATTACCTATGATTATAGGACCACTAGGAATCTGATCTATTTTAAAACTCTTCTAATGGAGCCTACATATTATGGTGATGGGCATCTTAGAGAACTGGTAGGAGAGAGCCCTTCAGTTTTAAATACTATAATTTTGTTTTGTTGTTAAGGGTGTAATAAGCCAGGACTCCAGCAGCAGAAAAAACACATGAAATAAATATTTTAGAAAGAAGTAGAGCAGACTACTAAGTGATCTAGTACAGGATCCTGTGTCTCACAGTGGCCAATATTAGATGCTTCATTGGCATAAAAACCCTTAATGCAGCTAACTATTCAATACAACATCACAGGGGGAAACCTTTTCCCATCCCCAGCTAGTAATCATTTTATCCACTGAGTCATTAAGACTAATGTCCCTTATTATTGTACCTTAGCAAACGTAAGTACAGATGTTGTTATTCATTTACCACTGTAGCCTTTTTACCCCCCACCCCCCCCAGATTCAGCCCCCAAACCTGCAAACTCTAATGTGTGAGTAACTGCATATATCAAAAACTTCCCATTGAACTCATATCAATAAAGATATAGCAGAACAAGAAAATGTCTAGAGAAAGGAAAGGAAAAGGAGTATGAAACAGGGAGTCAGATGCTATTTATTTATTTATCTTCGCATAACAAAAGAATACAGAGGTACACACAATTAAAAAGCAATATCATTAACCTGGATAAGAGCAAATACGTTTTTGTGCAATATATAATTAAGCTGTTGAAGTTGCTGATGCAGGAAGCATATAGCAAAGACACTGATTCTGCGAAGGTTTATGTGCTATTCCATTCTCTCATTATAGCCAGATAGTATAATTTGTGAGGGTGGTTTATGTGCTAGAATCTTGTTCACGAAAAGTACCGTGATCAGTTATTCATTTAGGCCTCCATCCAGCAAAGCACTCAAACGTGCTTAACTTCAATGAGCCTATTCGTGAGCTTAAAGTTAGGCATATACTGAAGTGCTTTGCTGGAACAGGACCAGCAAACCAAATATTTCTCACCTTACTCTTCTGAGTAGTCCCACTGAATTCAAAGAGACTATGAGTATGAGAAAGGCAAGCAGGATATGCTCCTACATGGCAATGACTTTCAGTCACAACTTGTCTGGACCACATTGTACCTAGGATGTAGAAATAAGGTTTCCTATTTTAAAAATACACAAAAAACAAACAAACAAACAAACAAACAAACAAACAAAAGGGAAAGCAAGCATGGCATAGGAATTCCTATAGAAATATAGCTCCACATTTGGCTGTTTTTAAGGTGAGTAAACTGAATCTAAAAGTCTAGGAGACATCAGTGGATATAACTTTTTTCATTTTAAAAGAACAATAGGGTAGTTATTTCTACGGAAAATCTCGTAATCTTTTAGAAAACTTCTTTAGAACAGCCATGTTACAGAAATGTAAAAAATTATTCTTGAACTTAAACTACCTTCTGCATTTATTGCAGATGCAGATAATAGAGTTTACATTTACATTTTTCTAGCATATCTAATAGTTTGATTGGGATTGTCAATGCATTTTTTCAGTCACAATAATAGAAAAAGGCCTTTTTCTCTATCAAATCCCATTATGTTACATTCTGCTGGGACATGATAAATAATAGCTAGAATTTCCTACTCAGCACTCTGATAGTATGGTCGTCTGTCTTCAGTTCAAAGCAAGAGGCAACCGTGTTTCTTATCTTTCGTATTTCTCTAGTGAAGCAGGAGTACCTTTTCACTGTGGAAGAAGATGGGATGATTCCCAGGGGCAGAGAGGAGGGAACAGTAGAGGGCTTACCTACCAACTTAACTTTGTAATAGAACTGTTGCAATTTTTTTCCCCATTGTAATCTTAGGATGGAGCCTATAGTCCTTACAGAAGCAAATCATTCTTTGCAGCTGTATCAATGCAGGATTGTGCCAACCTGTAGTATGTGGAGAGATTATTAAATGGGCTCTTTCACATTGATACATTGTAACAGCTGTCCAGAGACCTTGTACAAAGGCATTAGGAAGGAGATTTTTGACACAACACAGAGCTGCTCCAAAGCACCGTGGCCATCTGTAATATTGAGACTTTATCAAATGGATATTTTTAACATTAACAGTTGTATTATATATTTTTTATATATATGAATGTGTTTACAATGGGAATGGGATCCCAATCATAGAAAAAAATTATAGCCCACTTTGGCTGGAAGTATATGTATTGAGCCAAATTCATTCCTGGCGTAACTCTAAACGTTAACATAGTTAGCATAGGACTGCTTTTGGTTTATTTTTCCCATCATTTTACCAATATTTTAAAAAGCTATTTTCTTCAGAAAACACATTCTTATAATGAAACCAGAGTTGAGCTGTTTGGAGCAGTATGGAGACTTTCATCAACAGATCTTTGACTAAACTCCGTGTAATGGCTTTAACAGAGCAATATTGACTGGTCCAGCCAACCCTTAGGAAGGAGTTAGTTGCAATGTCAATATTAATGTAAAGTAAAAATGTAATTTTATTTGAAACACTGTACACATAATGTTGATTAAAATCTGCAGTCCAATTATATTTAAGTATAAAAAAATCCCACCCCAAACTCAGCTTTTGTTTGTATTTTGTTATTATTTAATTTGGTTGCTCATTCATGAAGCCCAAAGAAGGCCAAATTAAGTTAATGGAAAATTTGCCACCAAAAGTGTATTTTCTGATGATGTCGTATCAGAATCATCACATCAGCCCAACATAATTTTTTGGATGCTTCGGAGACTTTACGAGCTACTTGCGGGGTATGCACCTTACATATTGAATGGGTCGAATGACAATGAAAGTGAATGAAATTGAGACAAGGAAATCCTTAGCACCCACCCACACAACAGGAGGGAGGGGGAAGATTTAGAAAAAGAAATCCAAATAAAAACCATGGAACTGAGATGCATCCTAACCATCACCACTATCCCACTCTACCTTTATATTGCATCTTTCTCCCTCTCTGATCTCCTGGTTATCTGTTTCATTTGTAAGGTCTTTGAAGAGAGGGCCTTGTCTTCCTACATGCTTGCAAATAATCCTGTTCTTGACTTAACCTAAGTGTGCTGACCTGTGCAAATTTTGAAAATAAGTTTGATAATGGAAATTTGCTTGACATTGAGTTTTATACAGAGTCAGTGTATTCTGTTAGTGGGTTTCACAAGGAATTTTTTAAAAATGATCACAGTCAATGCATCTAAAGTATTTGGATTACAATATACCATATTCATGGTAGCTGTTGATATACTGGGAAAGATCTAAAAAAAAAGTAAAATTGTCAAGTTTCAAGAAGTTTATGCTTAGTAGAGCTGCCTTGCTTCTGGATGTGATCTCATCAGACGTCATTAGTTAAGCAAGTATGGGTCTGCTTAGTGCGTGGCTGGGAGATCGCCATGGAAAGCTGGGTGGTGGAAATGCAGTCAGAAGCCGTATTCCCCTTTTATCAGTGCTGAACTATGAGGCTAGACTGTGCCATTAAGACTCGTTCCCTCCCTGAGCTGCTCCCACATAGCATGCATTCCCTAAGCAAATTTATAGCACTGATATGAATGGGTGGACATTTACTTGTGTGTGTGTGTGTGTTCTGTCTCAGATGTGGCTGCGTCCCAGTAGAGGATGAATCGATGCTTGTTTGCAATATATAAGTGTAAGGTGATTTTTATTATAAGGAAAATGAAGATCTCAGAGCACAGTATTTGAATGATTCGAGACATAACTAAGAATCCCAGGACATTAGTAGGTTTTCAGATGGTACCAGGAAAGCATGGAATTGTTGAAATATAGTCAAGTAAAGAAATGGTCTCAGATTTTTGGTACAACCTCAGAAATAGCCTATGGCTACTCTGGAGAGCTAAAAAGGAACAGAAAGGAATCCTATTGTACTTAATAGCAACACTTCCTTTGACTTAAATGGGACCAGGATTCCAACCAGTCATTTTAAAAGGATGTAGGTTTGTGTGGTGAGTAGGAAGACAAGAGTTTAGAGAGATGGACAGAGCATGGGAAGGATAAATCCATGGACTGGGAAGGCAATAGAAGCCAAAGAAGTCTTTTGAGCAGGGATGTGCTGTATAGGAGGAAGGCTTTGATGTATGGGGGAGATAATGCTTTCCTGTTTTTCAGGGGTGAGATTTAATTCACCGGTGTCTTTGAGGTGCTCAGATGATACAGTGAGGAGTGCAATATACATACCTACAAAGAAATCAAATAAATGTGTTGTTATTTCTTGGTAAGGAAACCACTGCCACAGAGAAGTTTTGTCCGGTGGTTACAGCAGGGGACACTGACCCTGATTCAGCATAGCAATTAAGATATCAGCTATAGATACATGTGCAAGATGCATCCGATCCCAGTGCACCACATATCCTCAGCCTTCCATACTTATCAATCAATTTTGGACCAATGAGGGCATGAATTCCAGAGCCAAAGACCCCTCACAGATAATGTTGTATCTGCCATCCTCTCTCTCTTATGATAATTAAATAACCATGGCACTTTTGCAAAAGCTGCTGACCTTCGCTGTAGAAGTATGCTCAGGAAGAGAGGTGATACCCTAGGCCATCTGGGGCTTCATATGTCAAATCAAGACCTTCAGCTTCTCCTAGAGACTAATAGGCAGGCACTGCAGCTACAGTCAGTGCAGCTGTGGGAGCACAGGAGCTGCCCTGCTCGCAGGGTACGCCACTTAATAAGTGATTCACTAAAATCAGTGATCCACCAACTTCACTCTCTGAGTAGATTTAGGATGTAACCTTACATATAGCACATTGCAGGGCTCATCATGAGGTGATGAATGCATGGATTACATTACAGGAGCAAGATCCATATTTGAAAGCGAGGGCTCCAACTTCCTAACTAGGTGCAGCTGGCGAAAACATTCCACTTACCTAACGTTTTTATAAATAAAATATGGTGTATCCTAGGAATGGCTCCAATGAGGAATAACAGCACACATTTGCAATATGTAACTGCATTACAGCATTAAGCATTTGAACATTTAGAAACATCCAAGAGAGACTTTCCCATATATTTGCTGATGCACCTAAGAAGAGACTGAAAACAATGCAGGGTGGAAGAAGTGAAATAGTTTTTCTCTCCTGCTAGATAAAGGAAGGTTTCCAAAGATTTAGAGTTGTGATTACATGTAGGGAAAAATTTGGACAGAGTTGTGAATTATTAATTAATATTGATATGCTGTCAGTCTGTGTAGTGCATTTATGGTGTATTCAAAAGTTAGAAAAAGGCAGCCATTCTCACTGGACATCTGGAGGGAAGGGTATTTGAACAACCATGGCAGAAATTCTGGTTTCTGACAGAAAGTGGTATTTACTTTTAGATTTTATGGCCTGCATTAAACCTCTGCACTAGCCTGTGGTTCCATATAGTTAAATATTTACCACTAGGGGAAAAAATCTGGCTAAATGAAGAGTTTTTTCTAGCCTGAGTTGAATGGAAGAGTACTCACTTGGAAAGAGAAAGGGGGTGATTCTTTGCACATTAGTTGCAACAGTTCCATATTATCTCACATTTTATACAAGTGAGTCTATTGCTGGATTATTCACCAAAATAGATGCTGCAGTGCTTACCATTCTTCAACATATACCACTTCTACTCAACCCGGGAACACCACCCCTACTGCCCACTCAGGATACAAATATTCACACTGTGTCCATTGCACCATATTAACATTTTATCATTTCTGGAGCTGCGCATTGTATGATCATAGGCCACAAACATAGCAATCTAGTCATGAATCAAACATACACAGGGTGGCAAAAGGGTTAATGATGGGTCTCAAACTATCATAACTTTTTTCAGGAGTTGATCCTGGTGCACCTATATTAGCAAGGCTTATCTTTATATTTACCCAGGACTATTAATGATCAGAATACTTAATTTCTAGGTTTCCAAATTGTTGTGTTCCTCTGACTCTAAAAATACAGATTGATTCGGTTATGGGTAAAATTACTAAGTTTTATGTTATCATATAAACCATTTATTTTCCATTATTTTATTAAGAATGCCAGTTAATAGAGAAATTTATTTTGAAATTCTGAGTAATATGATATATTTTAAAACCTGGAGAAAAAACCTATTTCCCTCAATTTTTCTTTCATTTAAGATTGTTATGGGTTAATGCCTGTATTTGATATGCAGGTTCATTCACATTTCCTCTTCAATCTCATTGAGAAGTATAAAAAAGTGGAGACTTGAAATTGTAATTCAGATTTCATTTTAAACTGCTTATCTCTGGTTGCCTTCTGATTAAACATAATTTTTTTGGAACCAAAATGTCACATTATCTTTATAACCACACTTTCAATCAAAGCAGTGAAGGCTTGAAGGTTTACTGCAAAGAGGGTTCCCCTTACTGGTGATTCAATGTACTACACGTCTACAGCTCTAAAATCCCAACTATGTCTTCAAATCTGTAAAATGATTTAACCCAAAGCAGCCGCTGGTTATATGTCTTCTCTGGACTCCAGAGGACCTTTGCACAGCCTTTCTCCAAGGCTCAATACAGATGTTTATTGATGACTTGTCAAATGTATGCTAAATATTGGCTACTGGTTTTACAGATGTCCTGGGTACAGTCTGATACTTTGAAGTCGAATGGGAGCGATCCATACACATGAGTGTGTGAGCATGTTTGTGATATAGATGAGTGTGTATATATAATTTACACTATAAATATTAAAAATTGTTTCATTTATACACTGTATATAATGAAAATCATGATTCTGTGGTATGATATAAAGATTTTATTGGCACTCATCTGTGATTGCTGCATTAATCAAGAATGAGAATACCCTGAGCAAATTATGAAGATTTTCCCAGACAAGTGTCAATAAACCCTTTAAACCATTCCACTCCATTGTGTGCTCTGTATATACTGCTTCACTGCAAAGCTGCTTGAGTGTTTAATCTTTTAAAAATATATTTCTTTTATACTGCCTCATGCAGAATCTGAGTGAAATCCTGGCCTCACCGAAATCAGTGCGGCCAAGACTTCATCTCAGTTATACAGGGCTCAAAGGGAGACAAAATGTAAAATTAACCCATTTGAAATATCTCTAGTTTTTTCAAATATAAGTGCTATAAGTTTAAATTCTGATATCTCAACACTTTCCATGGCTAGAAGCAAGCATTTGAAAATTAGGGTTCTTCCATTTTCAGTAGTATAAAAATCCCATTTCTACCATGGAGGGGAAAGACTAGAACCTCTGTTTGGCAGGTTGGGTTAAATAAAAGTGGATAGCGTGGTTTGATCAGGGGTTTAGAATGTTAGAATTAATCCCAGGGATGTGGATTAGTCGGCAGAGAGCAGGCTACCTAGTCAGAGATGCACAACAAATGCAATTTATTATATGGCTATTACCCATACATGTACATATTTGGTGTGATTCACAGACACATACTCTCATTAGCTATCATTAAACGGAGACACCATAGTATAGTATGCCCCTACACTTAGAACAGTTTTACTTCTCATCCAGAACAGGACAACTCAACCAGCACAGTACCACAGTTAATACCAGGCTAAGGTTCAGTTCTGAATTGGAGAGATGACATATGAACCATTCTGGAGAAGTTGCTCACTGAGCCTTTCCCTTAAAATCATACTATATCCCAAACTAACTTCTTTCATTTTTATGGAGCTCCTCCCCTTGGTCTTGTGTGGAAGCACTAAAATACTATGAGAGGGGCTATTTTGTTGTTTGCCAAACAACTTGAACCAAGATGTACCAGAGGAATTGTTAAAATTCCCATGGGATTCACAGACCAAGGCCTAGACTAAGAGGTGTGAATACAGATCAGAATGTTTGAATGCAGATATGAAATAAACCAAATATGAACAACTGACATTTCATCTTCCCTAGTTATTACTGTTGTTTGTGTAGTATTTTCAGTTTAATGTTTCACACAAGGAACTGAAACATCTAGAACTTTGGAAGTGACTGTAACCAAAAACATATTGCACAATCTTAATATTTTTGGTTCCCAATTACTCACTTTATCTTTGAACATGAAATGTAACCTCAGCCAAACCGGGAGAAAAATGTAATGCATCACCATAATTTTTAGAAGAGTGCAAGCTAACAGGAAGGTATTTACATTGCCTCTTTGAAAGGATCTCAGCTTTTCTTCTCCATATTCCCTCTTGAAATGGTGAGATGCATTGTATTTATCATATGACCCCAAAATCTTCACAACAGAATCTTGCTCAGTTAGAGGACTCACAATTAGTTTTGCTTTCAAGCTTAAAGGGTTTTTACATAGCATTTTGCAGAAAAACTAATATCAGAGTTGTGTTTAGTGGAGTTTGCTTTCAAAGTGAAGAGAATCTATGTGTCACAAAAGGTACAGCATTAGGATTTGTCTGACCAGAATCTATGCTGTAGCCGACTTAGGCATCTGCTTTTGATGATGACTTCTTGGGCTGTTATAGTAAGCAGCTCACACTAATAGCTACGTACGAACTTTTTGGCAGTGAGCCTGTTTCCTTAATTAAAGTCATTTCACTCATACAATCAATAAACACACATTTCCTTCCTAAATATATCTTGAAACTATATGTTCACTTAGATAAAGAGCAATGTAATATTTGACTGTGTTATAATATTCAATATTTGAAGATTAATGAATTTATTTGAAAAGACCAGTTCCTCTTCTAATGGATTAATAGTTTATCACATATTTACTTAACAACTTTAAAAACAATATTTAATATACATTAAACCACATGATTCAGGAAATTCTAGGTTAGGTCTGATCCTTCTGGCCTCAAACTTTAAAAAAAAAAGTGGAACAACATACTTTAAGTTTATTTAAATAGAATTTCCTGGCTTTAAGTCAACTTCATAGCACTGTTTGAATGTGGTTTATGTACTGAATATCTTTTAAAAACAATGCATGATTTTAGGATGTGAATTATTTAGTTTCTCACTTGACTATGACAGATTATGGGTCTTTAATAACACAGCACTGTTCCTCTGAATTAAACTGGTTTGTTGGGTACATTTCATGGGAGGCTAGATTGTCTGTCTGCTTTCATGAGCAAAGGAGACCTAGCTTTATTAGGTTAGTCTTAGGGGGCTGAGTAGGGTGGGAAGAGTGAGGGACTGTTGGCTTGTTCCCTCTCATCCCACTTCTCACACCATGGAAGCGGAGATTCAGTGTGGTATAGGGAGACAGAAGGTGCTCAGACACCATGGGGATTGGTGTGGTATAAAAACCTAAAACTGAATAATAATAGTTGAGGTGAGTGGGAAGGATGGCTGCTCTCTACAGCATTTTTCCTTCACCCTACAGGTATTTCTATGGGTAAAATGACCCTTTTGTTTTTTCCCTGGACAGTTCTATTTTTCAGCTCTCCATCCTGGAAATATGGAGCTGTAAATCCCCATATATGAATGTCCTATTTTATAGTTCACAACTCCCCCACATCCCTCACTAGCAGATGGCACAGTGGCAAACTCTGGGAAGCCATGTGACATAGCCCCCGCCACACTTTCAGGAAGAGGCCACTAGTGGCACTGGCAGCACCGGTACCAGACTACTACCTCAGGGGACTGGTGGGTGGCACCAGCATCACTACCAAAGCTGCAGGAATCGGGCCCAGCTAGGGCAACAGCATCAGGGCAGCAGGAGCAAGGCCCAGCCAGGAATAGCAAAGAAGAGGATGAGTGCGGAAAATGGGCTCCTTACTGGAGAGCGAGAGAAGCACGAGATCCCAAGTGAGAAGGGGGTGGGAAACAGGCCAGGATGGTGTGATGTATGAATGGAGCAGCTTGTATTTTAGGGTTACTCTAAAATAATCTTTGATGGGTTTTTTTAATTAAAAAATTGACATTTTGATGTTTTATCAGCTTTGAAGTTGGAAAAACTCTAAATCATGTTTTTGTTTATGTTTAAATAATGAAGTAGCTTATTGGTGCTGTAATTATGCTATTTCCTAGTTCTCTATAAAGCTCTGAGAGGTGTCACCCCATCTCCCACCAACCCTGAATGGCAGTTGCCCTGTTTTTTTTTTTCATTTTGATACACTGGTCATCTTATTTGTGGGTCAGCAGTGCCCCAAGAAATGCTGACCCATTTTGTCCCAGTATCTTGTTGCTCCCCTTTGGTAAGCAATTTATTCACCTGAGTGGTCCCATAGAAGTCAATGAGACTACTTGGGTAAATAACTGCTCACCACTGGGAATTCACACTCTGGCACAAAGTGAATAAAGCAGTTCTTGGAATATGGGGAGGAAAGATGTTTGGCAAAATAAAATTCTAAAATGGTGGTTCCGACTCTGCATTGCCATGTCCTTTCTTCCATGCGAGGAAGGCTTAGTGTTGGTTTTTCATTTACAATTTTTTTAGATGTACCTTAAAGCGATAGCCCCCACTGCCATAGTGCCCCCTGGCATCAGGCATTGCAATTTGCAACTTCTGTGTCTTAGCCCTATAGCCCGCCCCTTTCTGGAGTACCCAAATAAGTCCCAACAAAAAAACAAAGTCTAAGAGACCACATAGCCAGCCTTCATCCCTAGTCCAGGCTCAGTAGTCCTTGCCCCATTCCTGAGGCTTACACTGCCTTTCCTGCAAGAGGGTTGTAGGGGAACCCTTGCCTGCCCCTTGACCTTTCCTCTGGGTTCCAGCCCAGGGTCCTTGTGATAAGTATCTAGGATGTGTTTCTCATCATCCCTTTCTTGTTCCCTGGATTTCTTCCTACTTTGCCAGCTTACAAGCATCTGTTGTGGAGCTGTGCTCTCCACTCCCATCTCCCTGCAGTTTCATCTCTCCATGAAGCTTTTCCTTGGTGTTTGTTTTTAAAACAAAACAAAACAAAACAAAACAAAACAAGGAGCCTTCTTCAGGTGTCTCTTAGGGCTTGTCTGCACAGTGGGGTAATGTGCACTAGTGTAAATTCTAATGAGCACCAATGCATTGCACAATAACTGTCTTGTGTAGATCCTGCTTGTGCATATTAAATGTTCCCTAGTGAACCCCTTCATCCTTGCTGCCCCTTTCTTTCAGTGCCAATCCCAGAGTATAAGCTCCCTCCTGCAGCTCTCCTGTCTGTCCTTCCTCATTGGCCCAGAAGTAAAAGGTGGGAGGAACAGGATGGATGGATCTGAATGGTGAAGATAACCAAGTCTCCATAGCTCCTTGATTTTTGTAAGTAAACCCCAGGAAATGTTTTGGGGTTGGCCATGGTGGACCACTCTGAAAACTTGAAGATCAGTTTAGAAGTAACCTGAAAGCTGGCACTATCTATTTGCACCAGGCCCTTTGTAGTAACAACTGTTTTGCTTTCAGGTATGGCAGGGGTGATATTAGAATGAATTCCTACTACCATTAAATTTCTTCCTCTCGCTAAAAATGGGAACAGTTGATTCTTCTTTGTTTGGAGAAGATTCAAAGATAAGTTCTCATTCAGTCCAGATGTAGGTAGTTAATTTAAAAAAGGGAATTTAGCCTCGTCTAAAAGAGAAAGGGCCTGCAGCCATAGTACCTTCTGCTTTGATCTTTTCAGCTCTCATAAGATAAGCAGGGTTCTGCCTGATCAGTAATTGGATAGGTGATCTTAAAAACAAAAACCAGGCATTTTAGTGAGTGCTATTGCTGCTGACTCAGGAGGTGCACTCTGCCCACTGTGCTAGTACTGGATCATTGCCCACGTAAGATGAAAGTGGACATGGTTTGTTTTGTTTTTTTTACTGGAGGTGCTGGACTGAGGAAGAAACTAAACAAAGGCTCTGAGTTCTAATACTATGAACTTATGCCTCACCTTGCAGCCAAGGATCTCCAAACTTTTATGTATTAATGAATTAAATCTCACAACAAATTGGGTGAGAAAGTATTATTCCCGTTCTATAGAGGGGGAAACTGAGGAACAGATAAATTAAGTGACTTGGCTAACATCACACCGTAAATGTGTAGTGTGGACAGGAGTTTATTCTAGATTTTTCTGAAAGCCAGTCCCTCTAATCCCAAGCAATAAAACATGTTTCCGCACCAATCTACCTACACTGCTTGTGCAGTTTCAGCATAAGATGTTTCTCACTTTGCCTCCGAATCATTATTGTGTTGATTTGCTGTTGCGAAAAGTCTGCTGTATTTCCACCCAGGGACAGCTGTGTGTCAGTGGTAGGTGTTGAAGTTACCATTGTACAGAAAGTGTGAAAAGCATTTTGGGGCCTCTCTTGATCAAAGGTGCTAGAGAACTACAATGTATTTTATAATTCTCACAGAGCAGTATATGCATCAGTTCAAATTCAGATTTGTTTTTCTGTTAGTAATAAATTAGTATTACCCCTTCTAGTTGCTGTCGCCTCAGTCTTTGCTATCTTTAATATGAGTCTGCAGTTGTCAAAATGAATAATATGCAACATCAATTTAAACCTCACTTTTCAGTATGTTCCGCTGTAATTATTTCACTTTGTCTTGATTCTGTTGATTGCTGTTAAATTCTAGATTGCTTGAAATTCTTTGAGACTATCCCGAAAGTATCAATTATAAATTGTAGGCATTTATTAGAATTTATCCTGAGACAGAGAAATCTCACCCAGCTGGAAAATGCTTCTTTCTATATCCTGCACTTAATGCAGAAGAGGTTATGGAAACATAATCTGCCATTTGAGAAAGTATATTGTTTTAGGAATAAATATTATAAATGCCTATAGAAATTAAAAAAACAAACAAACCAAAAAACCCTAAGTGAAGAGGGTGGACAGAGGCCAAAAACTGCACACAACTTCCTTTTTGTTAGTCCACATGCTTCTTGCTTTCAGTGAGGCTCCGGTTGAAGTCTTTAAAAGCAAGTTGACCTGGAGAATGTAGCCTCGAAAAGCGACACATCTCTGCCCACTCTATCTGTGTTGTGCATTTTGAAATTTAAAGACAACTTCCCCTTGAGTCTGAACCGGAACATCAAATCTCCATTTCTGCCCGTCACCAAGTTTTAATGGATATTAGATTGTGGCGACGTTTTCTAGGAGACTTGTGATTCCTGGATGATTGTGTATGTTCTGGTTGCTGAGACTTGGACCCTTTGACAATAAAGTGTTTATTTCCCTTCTTCATTAGCATTAAGGCCATCTTTTAAATGTTTGTCACTATTCAGACTAAACACTATTCAGCCCCTCCCCCCACACTAAACACAACTATCATACAGGCACTTACAGCAGAGATTCATACCCAGGAGAATCTAACAATAGACAGTTATAGTTTAAAAAAAAAAACTTTTCAACTAGTTTGCTGAGACCAATTCTGAAAAGGGGCTTAGAAAGTGGTGGCTTTATACAGATTAGCATGAGACTTAGGGTTCAAATTTGAGGTTGAATCAGGGTTAAAAATAGATTGACTATGAAATCCTATTGGCTGTTCTTGTGCAATTTTGACCCAGAACCAGGGTGATCTCTGGATTTTGTTTATAATATGCCTGACAAATACATTCAGGATTCTTTAAATCTTATTTGTTATTTTATAGATTATTCTCTACCTACAGCAAATCTTGTACCTAAACTTTAAGATGACTTTTGTACAGCTGTTAAAATAAAGTGTTAAGCAAGTATCGTTTTGGTCAGATGAAAATGAAGGTGTTTTCCTATGTCTTATTAAAAAACTAATTGCCACTTTCTAAATCCATTTTTAACTTTATAAATTTAAATGTAAAGAGCAGATTTTCTGTTCTTCAGGTTGAAGTCAGATTACATCTTCCAGTATTGATCATTAATCCTTCCTGAAAAAAAGCTAAACTTGGAATCAAATTGTTACCAAATGTGTACTAACTTTTACTGATTATTTTGCTGAATTCCAGTCAGATGCATACGTTCATAATGTCTTCTTACTAATAGCAGGAAGCCTGGATCTTTGTCCTCGATCTAGATTGTGACTAACAGTTATTTCAGAGATGGCCCAATAAAAAATAAATATTACTGCCCTAATTCTGAGCAGGACTCAGCCTGGGCTCTAATATTGCAGATGCAATGTTGTACTTGCATATGTGGGCACAATTATTTGCACTTAAAGTTTACAGGTGGAATTTGTAATTTAGCCTTCTAAATGGGTGCAATTACAGGATACAAATAAATTAACATGCAATTTTACACTCACCACTGATATTGTAAGTTGTTTTTGAAAATGTGTGAGTGACAGGATCCCAGAACTGTGGGATCGCTGTGCCCCCTTAACTTTCCAGCCTGGGCTGTCTCTCATGATGTTTTGCAAGTGACAAGCAGCATACCTCTCCAGATGCTGTGATCACTCAGTCAACAACATGCAGAGACATACCCAGCTAAGTTGCATGAACTATATATTGGGAGACATCAACAAATTCTCCCAGTTTTGCACCCCACAAAGGTACCATCTTACATTGCTAAAAACCTTCTCTTGAACAATGCAAGCTCATTAATTGTTTGCCACTTCCACAAAGAATAGTGGACATGCACTAGCCTTTGTAATCTGAGCAGATTCCCCAAGCACTTTAGACAAACTCACCAGTAAGGATAAAACATTAAAATAAGTTTATTAACTACAGAAAGATTAATTTTAAGTGATTGTAAGTGGTACGTATATGAGATAAAGATGGTTACAAAAGAAATAAAAGTAAAATCACAGTCTGAGTCAAATCTTACTTAGTCTGATAAAGTTTAGAATTTAAACAGCTTTTCTCACTCCACTGAATGTTGCAGCAGGTTACAGTTTTTAATACACAGGCTGCATTCCCGTCTCAGCCTGAGACCAATCTCCCCAATTCAAAGTCTTTGTCTTCACAGCGTTCTTGTTGCCTTCAGAGTAGGTGGAGGAGGAGGAGAGGTCATCTCATGATACCACTGTTCCTTATTTTATATTTTCAATTAATTCAAATCAATTCCCAGGAAAGATATTGGCCTAGATATGTCCTGGTGGGCCTTGCTGAGTCACAGCATTGAAAAAAAATCTTCATTGTGTGGTGCTTGTACACCACACAATGCAATTACAGAATTGTAAATCTCTTGTTTACAATTCCCTGCTGGTCAATGGCTCGTGATGGCCGCTAAACGCCTGTTTGGGTGAGGGTCACCTCCTTTGTTGCCACTGGAGAGCTAGCTATGGGTGTCTCCCAGACACACAACATATTTCAATGATAACCATATAGCAGAATATCATAATTCCATATACAATGATGATACACATATATTGACAGAACAATGAGTTTCAGCAGACCATATGTCATCTTACAAGGCATGCTTTGAATGAAATATCACAACCATATACAAATGACAAATATGGGAGTTAAAGGGGGCTACTTTGAGGCATATTTATGAACCTAAAACTTTAGCAGATTTGATGCCATTTTAACTGCCAGTTGGTACAGCATGTTAAGCCTGGGGCACACTAGCACCAGTCTTTTATGCACCATTACTTTAGACAGTCTTTCAGAAAATGCTCGTTATTCAAGAATTAAAGGCTAAGATGGGTCAGGCCTTCTGCAAAAGTCATTTTATTGCTAAGAAGAGACAGCTACCTTGGATAGAATGGGTCAAATAATGAAATGTCTGATTCAGAAATATATTTGCATATAAGTAATTCAGATTTGGCTTGCTGATACCCCTGGGGTCAAATCTGAGCATGCAAATGCTGATGAATCCAGAAAGTTTAATGAGTGAAAAAAAGTCATTTTATATTTGCCCCCTTTGTGCTGAACAAAACCAGCAGTTGCATCTTGGGGCCTCTTGTGTCTGGTGGCAAAGGGTGATTGGTCCAGACACAGCAGGAAGAAAAGCAAAACAATATAGTAATGTGTTTTAAATAGAGTTGAATCAATAACGTTGTGGCCTAATAAAATACCAGGCAGGAACAAGGCCAGTGTAGATCCACTCTCACTTAGTTTGCAGGACTATCTGTGAGGGGGTCACCTCCTTGAATCGCCCTCGTCCCCCCAAATTAAAAAAAATGTTCCAACACCAGTGCTGAATCCCTTGCTCCTCTTCTCTCATGTGAGGATACAAGTTACATAGGGGAGAGAAAGATTGTTCTTTGCTGTACCCATCCCTGGAGATCAGCCTGACCACATCTTCTGCAGGGGATACCCTCTCCTATTCTTGGTCCTATGCTCAGGTTTAGCCAGAATTGATGGACGCCTTTATCCACATTGGCCACATGCATGTTTGCAACCAACAGAAGAATATTAACACAATGGGCTGAGAGCAAGGTGAAAAAACACTTGGCACAATGGCCAATTCAGCCATGAGGGGAAATTCCCTCCTTTTTACTCCCAGCAGGAGTAAAAAGCGATTGGTTAATGCTCCCAGCAGGCCCAGAAATCTAGTCCTATGTTGAACCCAGTGGAAGAAAAGCTGACAGCAGCAAACCCCATGGTGCCATTGGAAGCCCCATGAAGGGACAAAGTTTATAAGCCCTCCCCTGGACATGTATGAATCAATCAGCTGGGCCACAGTTAGGAAGCATGGTGTAGGCCATGCTGCATCTTCCTGGGGCTCACAAGGGCACAGCCATATAACTGGGGAAGCAGGGGAAAAGCCTCCTTTCAGGGTCCCAGGTGTGTCTTTCCCTACGAGTCCAGGTAAAGCATCCATACTGCTGAGGCCAGTGGTCTGTCGTTGATGTGCCATTGATGTGCTGGTTTCTATAAGAAAAACAAGACAGTTGAAAACCAAACAGAGTATTACACAGTGTTCTAATAACCGTATACGGTACACAGCATTCATCACAGATACAGAAGGGTGTCTGAAAACAGAGTAAATACATGATTATATGATATATGTCCTTAAAAAGGTCATCCACAAGCATATTCCGGGGAAGCCCCAGCTGATGCTGAAATGCAGGAACAGCTGAATTGTTTTAACATTGGCAGTATCTTTTTTAGTGTTCATTTTGAAACATTTTGTCATGTATATTCTCTTTTATAAAATGATACATCACAGCTGTCAGTTGGTTTCATAGCCTCGCTTTTATAAATATTATGTGCGCACATCGCAGTGGTATTGTTATAATGGGTTACAATGATGTGTTTTTTGAGAGAGTGCCAATGACTGGTTTATATCCTTAGTGATTTTACAGTGTCATAAGAAACGTGGAACAAATCTCTTCCCAAGGTTCAGTAGTTGCTTTAAGCCAATAATGCTGCAGTTTTTTTAATGGCTTCCTCACAGTTTGATATATGGCCTTTTAAAAATTTTGTTTTAATATGGTCAATGAACAGCACTCATTAAGTTTAGGGTTGCCTTTATTATAATCTGGAAATAATTTTAATCTAACTATCACCAACAGCCAAATATAATAAAATACGTGTAAGCCAAATAACATTATACAGAGGCTCAAACAGCTACGCACTACTGTAACATTAGCATTTGTAACACTTAATTTGTGCCAGGCCTGAGCCTCGGCACCTCTAGGCTTGGCAGTTCATAGCCCCAGCACCTCTGGGCTTGCTGTGTCAGTTATGAAAGTAAAAAAATTGCTTGAGCCCCACTAGAGACATGTAGAAAAGGGGATGTTGAGCTCTTTCATTGAGTGGTAACTTAATTGAGAGGAAGAGCAGTCTGCTATTAACTAGGGTTGCTGCAGATAACCCTAAAGAGAATCTGGTTCCCTTTTATATATCTTAGGGGTACCCAACAACTGGACAGTGGAGAAGAGATTTTACTTTTCCTCTAGGTTCCTGGCTGCCATTCCCTGTACTGGGCCTGGAAGGGCACAACGTTTTAGCACTAAAATTGGTGATTTGCCTGCACTGTAATATCATTCCCAGATGGACTGCTTTCTTCAGGGAAAGCTGCTTTAGCATAATCAGCCACTGTGTCAGGAGGCGTCTTTGCAAAATACATAGCTGGCTATGATGTCAAATGTATTTATTTATTGTGCAATTCATAGAAAAAGCTAAATATACACTATAAAAACTTTCATATGTCTGCCAGCTGTGTTATTTGAGATCAGCTAGTGGGAAACATTAGAAAGCATAGGACTGTTAACTTTTTTTCCCTTCACACATGTGTCCTTCTCTTTTCCTTCTCATTTTTTGGTTCATCTCCCTTATCCTATGACAAAGATGCTGATTTTCATAATAGTTCCTTTAATGCCAGTTGTGATCCAATGTTCCCATTGGATTGGAATAATCCCTGGCCTGAACACAGAGGTAGTGTTTTTAAATACCTATGGATTTTGAAGGCCAGTAGAGATTTTGCTCCAGAATCTTCCTTACCTGTCTCTTAGAAGCAGAAAAGCTTCTGCACAACAAGAAATATATTTAGGGAAAATAGTTTAGGCTGCTCTGTGTGACTGTATGCAACGGTCACCATAGAAAAGTTAACACTTGCTAATAGATACCACGGAGTTGTGTGGTAAGATACCATAGTATTTCCCTATAAGGAATAATGGCAGTATTTCAGCTACGGTCCCATTCTGCTATAACAATTGGTAAATATTAATAATTTAATGGTAACCAATGCATATAACATTTTACAGTAACACAAATTATAATAAAATACCTCAAGTATTTGGATTTCACAGTGAGTTTTATAAGTAATAAAGCTTCTCTTTAGACAAAGAACTTTCCACTATAGAAAAGAAACAAGCACATTTCTAGAAGGAGAAGAAGATCAAAAGCAGGAAGAGGACACAAAAAATCTTTGCCTAAAAAGAAGAAGAAAAAAATCCTCAATGGCCCAGGGCTGCTGCTTTTTAATGTGACAAGCATTTAAAAGTGTAATTGATGGAGCAGCTAACGTGGCTCTTGACCAAAGCAGTTAACATGCTTTAGCAAAGTAGCATTCGTAACATGCCAAAAGTCATACTAATACATATTCTATAAAAAACCACAACCACATCATAAAACAGGGGAAATAAAGATCTTAAATCAATGTATTATTAACATATAAATATATTTAATGTGGGTAGTAAGCTGCAAGCCTTTTCCAGAGACTGAAGAGGTATAAAGTTATCTCACTGTGTCAACCAATAAAATAAATTGAAGCCATTTTTAAAGACTCTCCAGTATACTTTCTTTCTAATATGAGGCTATGAAAGCTACCTTACTATAAACTAATTACTAAGTGTATTGTCTGGCATTGAGGTTTATGGTGGAAAAGAATTGCCCCTCAAGTTGGGAAAGGGGAGAGGGAAGGGTAGATCATTTATCAAAAATTACTAATGCCTAAAGCCACAGGTCACTGTTCAACCCAAAGAATAATAGTTTCTCCTTTCAACTAAAGGTCCCAGTCTAGTGTGTTTTATGATATCTTCCAATATGTCCTTTTGCCTAAAGTGTGCTGTAGCATCAGTTCCCCCTCTGCTGAGACTTCTTGGTATTAACGCTAAGCCACATGTATCTCTCGGTCAGTAGCAAAGCTTCACTTATAGTTGCAGCAGAGGTCTTGAATAAATGAGTTTTGCAGAATGTTTATTTAGGATGTTGCTAGCATCTCTGAGAATGTATAAGAACCACATTCATGTACTTGTAATTTGACACCATTTACTTCCTTTCCCTCCCCCCCAATTGTTTCCTGTAGTATTTTTGACAGCACATAATAAAGCAGAAGAATAAAAAAAAAATGCACCTGTAATAGAATAATTGTTGTTGTTTATTTATATTGTTATGTTGCCCCTAGAGCAAACCACACTAGACCTTATACAAACCTGTTGAAAGACCCAAATTGCTTACAGAATAATTTCAAATGTTGTCAACAAATTCAGATGTCTATAATATAGGGTCATTTTTCTTTGGCCTTTTATAGAACCCCAGCCCTATATCTGCTACCATCAAATATCAGATTTACTTTATGCTGGGGCTCTAAAATTTGAGGTTATGTGATTCTGTCTCAGCCAGTAGTTTGCTGGTCAGCAGTTTTACCAGCAGAAGCTGTTAGCCAACTAGGAAACTAACAGAGCAAAATGCTTTTCCCTATATAATTAGTGCATTTTAAAAGGATATTGTTAACGTGAAAATCTAATTTCTAGCTGAAAATGTTGTACCTGTTGGTGTTACTAATTAATGTAACTGAAGGCGATTAGACAATTATTTTTTCAGTTTGTTTACTTTGTGCATTCCAGAACACACAATCATTTTCACTGTTTGTTAATAATTGCATTTCCTGTCTCATACACTAGTAATACCGCTCTCATGAACACTCTTCCCCAGGCACTGCAAGATTGTTTACCAGCAAGAGTAGCAGCAAAGCTGAAACTTAAAAGACATTAGGCAGACATGCGCTGCGAGAAGAGGTAGGCTTGCGCATACTTGGTAGTGTTGCTAACAGATCCACCCAATACACCTTTGTGAACATCAGGAGGAAGAGAGAACCCATTTTTAAAAGGTCAGGACCTATTTAAAGGTCTGTCTATCAGAAAATAGTTTTTTTTAACATTATTCAATGTTTGTAAATTCAAATTTAGTGTCTCTCAGAACAGTTAAAAACATTTAAAGCCTGCACGTTGTCATGTCAGGCAGCTGCACTGTTTGGCAGTCCCAAGGTATAGTAGAGTAGTGTCTAGCGCTGGGCAGGAAACAGTTTACCAGTCCCAGGAAAAATTTTGACATTTCAAAAAAAAAAAAAATTCCTGTCCCAAACGATGATGAAAAGTGAAATTTTCAAAAACCAATTTAAAAAAACAAATGGCTTCGATCAATCAGCATCTTTTGTTTTGATAATTTTGAAATATTTTGTTTAGATTTCAGCCTTTTAAATTTAATTGTTTTACTATAAATTACATTTCTAAAGGAAAGTCATTTCAAACAGAAAAATTGAACTTTTCATTTACAAAGGAGTCTGGAATATGTTTTGTCAAAAAAATCCCAACTAGCGCTAGATGGGTCCAACTCAAAGGTCAGATCCGGATCTAGATTCTTCTAAACTTTAGAGATTTTAGATCTGGAGCTTTGGTTCAAGTCCATCTGTAGTAGCAGATCTTATTTGTGCATTTGGCTGTTAGAAATAGTCTTAGAATGTATGTTGTATTGTAGCTTTCCCTTACGGATATAATTTGTTTCCCTGTCTGTTCTTAAAGGTCTTTCCCGACATTGTACTAAAACCCAGTCTACATAATTTTCATTCAAATTCTTCCCTAAAATTTTAGATTATAATCCTCAAACAATTGACTCAGTGCACGATACCTGACCTTTCACCACTGAAGTCAATGAGAGTTTTGCCATTGACTTCAATAAGCACAGGTTGAAGCCCATGTGTCGGTAACATAAGAGTTACTCCTGACAACATTAATCAGTTTCCTTAAGTAATACAAGAACTCTGGGCACACCAAAATAAAAATGATCCTCAGTTCATAAAGCATGCTGTGGCAGCGCTCTATAATTACATTTACATTTATTATAGGGGCATTTGTGAAATGTCGACATTCAGCTGCTAATGAAACACATTTCTTCAGTGCCTTTCTTCAGACATATTACAGAGCACAGCGTATCCCCACTGTTTAGTACTGTACAGTTCCCAAATCTCAGTGGAGGTGGCAATAGGCAAATATTGGCACATAGAGTTTAAGATGAGAAGAACTTCTGATGTTTCTGTGGAATTCCTCCAGGTCAGAGGAGCTACAAAGTCCTTGCTAACATGCTATTAAAGTATTTATCAATGTTATCCATTTTATAAGTAATTTAAATTTACAGTGCTATTTTTACCAGTATAATGTCCCTCTGCCTCTCCGCTGCTGGAGCCTTTCTGTAAGTCTGAACTAAGTCAAGCTGGGCCCCAGGATTCAAGCTCTCTTGTTTTCCAGTGTAGACACAGCCTCCCTTGACTCGTGCTCTGGGAGTCCACCAAAGGTATTCCACAATCCCACTGCTCAACTTTTTTTGTCCTCTGGATAGTCAAGTTTGGTGGACAGTCAAGCTTTCCCAAGTTGCACTACAAACAAAAGGCTAGAGTGACCACATTTTAAGAGGGGCCTAGGAAGGCTGGGATATGGGTGGTCTGTTTGTTTTCACCCGGGAAAGCGCCTTCTCTTGCTGGTTGCATGTCTCAAGCCTCTGGGATCCAATTGCCTCCAGACTTATGAGACGGATCCTCTGTTTATCAAGGCAGCCAGCTCTTTGAAGCCATTATCTCCAGTTGCCTCCTGATTGCTACCCACAGACTACCCTCCTTCTAGGCTTTACACTTCTGGCATTACAGGGTGAGGACAATTTAATTCCATCACCAGGATGGACTATCAAACCCTTCGTGTCTTGACTTAGAATGAGATTTGTGCACCCCATCAGAGACCTGGACAAGGATTCTTCAAGCTTAGGATGTAACATGACTTCTACTAGAAATTGAGGAGGCAGCAAGCCATATTTGTCAAAGTTGTCTTTGATACATACAACTGAACAGTGCAAGCAGCATTATCAGATTGTATCTAATAAAAAGTTTAAAATATCAGCCAGCAAGTTCCAGACATACAATGCAGTAATACTCCTTGTTGTTTTGTGTTTGCTCACTCAACATTCTAGTCAAGAGCTTAAAAGACACACAGGAAGTGTCTTACAGATGATGGGAAAAAATCCAGCATCATTTACCAAAATACCAGCAGTTGTGTTTTGGTTTTGGATCACAGCCTGGAGAATTTTTTACTTTTATCTGTTCAGTTGTGATGCTCAAACTGAAACACTGTAACTGCTTTTAATCAGCTTCAAAGGTTTCTTGTCCTGCTTTTAGTGTTGGCAGTGAAATATTTTTTTCTAAACGAAAACACCCAATCAGCAATGGAAAAACTATGGATGCATTTTTTTATTCTAAATGAAAACTGTCCCTTTCTCCCTCAGACCATGTCCCCTGTCATTAACAATAAGGTCTCCTGCTCTTACACACTCGTGTCTTCTTTTGTCTGCAGATTTCTCCTACCTCAGAACAGACTCCCAACCCCGTCAATAATCCTCCTTTCCATACTGGGAAACAAAATACTCTCCCCTCCATCAGTCTTCACCCCACTTTTAAAAAAAAAAAAAAACTACCTTTCCCCCATCAGTGACCTTTTGCAGTGGTGACCCTCTCTGCAACAGAGAGGAATTGAATGCAATTCCCCCCAGGGCTGTTCAGAGGTTTTGGGGGCCTGGGGCAAAATCTGAAACTGATGCCCTCACCCTTCCAAAAATTACCATGAAAATGAAAGAGTTCAAGAATAGGGGACAGGGTGGGTGTCAGAGAGGGCCCAGGCCTATGGGGGTCACTGCCCTCCCTGCAGGGATGGGGGGGGGGGATTATACCATGGTTGGCATCCCTGACCGTAGCTCTGGGCTCTCAGCATAGTGAGTCTCCTCAGGCCTGGTGTAATGTTGCCAGCACAGTGACAGTGGGATCTGGGGTCTAGCTGGGGCAGGTAAACCTGAATGGCACTGCAAATCCATGATCCAAGTCACAGTGCTGCTCAAATTTGGCCTGGCCACCCGTCTGTCATTTTGGGGTCCCTCTCAAATGGGGTCCCGAGGCAAACTACCCCTTTGGCCACCCCAACTCCCCGCTGTGTGGCCCTGACTCATCCAGAGCCTGTTAATGCTGCTGCTTGTGTTAGCCAGTGCAGGTAACTAGTAAATGACATAACACACTGTTTTCTCACTGGGGTGCTCTATGCTTCCTCTGCAATGCTATCAGTCCAGAAGTCAGAACCTCCCTTTGCCTCACCTCCAACCCTCATGTAGCAACATGGCCACCATCATCTCCTATAAACACGGAGTAGATAAACTACCTCTGGATATCCTGGAGAGCCAGCTGAAGCAATCAGCTCACACATCAGGTTGTTATACTTAGAAAATGAAAACCAGCAGGCTCTTATTTAGGAGATAAGGCAATACGCTGTGTTTATTGTGAATACAGAAAGAATTAATCAATTATAGCTATAACATTCTACTCACTCACACATTCATTCACACACACACACACACACACACACACACACACACACACACACACACACACACACACACACACACGTGATGCAAGGTTGTTGATATAGTTACCAGCCTTAGAATTGCTCATGCCAAGTCACTGGCCAGGTGCCCTGGACACGAGGATGGAGACGAGTCTTGTCAGATGGGCATCCAATGCTCCTGGAGGGTGGCTGCAGAACCAAACTCAAAGTTCTTAGTTTTTAGAGTCTGTCTTTATAGGGATTCATCCTCATTCAAATCTATAGGGTTTGCTTCGTCATGCTGTTTTCACATTTGAAGTGATAATCACTGTTCTCACGTTTGAAATTATAGTCAATCACGCAAATGGCACAGCAATGACGGCTTGTTATCTTGTTCTTCGGTTCTCCCCCCGCCATCCTTGGGGCAGTTGGGGGGTGGATTCCCACTTGCCCTTGGGGTTATCCAGTTATCTTACCCAACGCATTCTCATTCTTCGGCCTGTTGGTTTTTCCTCTAGATGTAGTGTTATTTATTAGGCTGGCACTTCAACCTTTTATTACTCTTTCAAACATACATCCGCAATCACACCCTATTTTACTTAACATACTTCCTACATTTTATTACCTATGCATTCTTTAACATAACTATTCTCAAATCATTGGGGCATGACAGACTCCAATGAATCTATCCATGCCACTTATTATACATGAAAAGAAAACAAGCAAGACAGGAATGTAAAAGTGGAGGAACAGCAAATTTTGTTCCTGTGTTCAGAAAAACATTTGTAACATGTTGTTATCTTATTGCTTTTAGAACAGACTCTTTGTCTCTGGATGTTTTTCTACAATTAGCACAGACCTTGCAAACTAACAGGCCTGCTTCAATTAGCACAAACTCAGCAGGCTGAGAGAACAGGCTGGGAGACATATTTCTTTCTAATAATACAAACCAAATCCAGGGTCTGTACTGAACCATACTTTCCCCAAAGCACCAATATATATTAATAATTACTTTTAATCCAACAGGCTCATGACATTAATAACCACAGAATTAACCTCTTCTTCAATCATAAAACCAGAACAGGGATATTTTGACTCAATGTTGCATTAAATAATTACGAGGTGACAATATGAATCCTTTGCCTTATTGCTGCACAGCTTTTACCGCCTGTACATTATGTTGTCTTTCTTTACTCTCCAGCCAAATGGCCTGATTCCATAACTGTACTCTATTTCATACTGTTACCAATAGATATGACCATCCAATACACAAGTGGTCTCTGTTCTGAAGTTCATATGGAAAGGAATGATTTACAAAGAGAAACTTAAATGAATCTTAAGTGACTATCTCAAAACAAGATAGAGATCTAAGGAAGTGGTCACAATCTCAAACCATCTCACACCAGAAGTGATGGAAACAGAGGCCTCGAGGCCCAACAGATTGAACTGTTGATGGCAAAGATTCCCATTAATTTATTTATTTGTTAATAAATAAGCAGAAGCTTTGTAGGGAAATCTGTTGAGAAGACTATATTAGTGTTGATGAATATGCTGGGACTTTTGAAGAAAATAGGAGGAAATTTACTCTGTAACTCCTAATCCTCAGTGCAGCAGAACATGTAACAGCAGGAACGTCTCAGTAAGGATTACTGAAAAAATTAATGGGCTACCTGAAAGATACTGTAAACTACTGTAACATAAATAGCAATCACTAAGGTATGGCCATTAGCACAAATAATACTTCACTAAGATCAGTAACACCCCCACTATCCTTCATTAACAATCACAGGAAATGCACACAGATCTCTTAGTGTACATATAGCAGATTCCCATCTGGAGTATCCGGTATTTCCTTTCTCCTCAGTATTGATGAAAGGTGATGGCAGCTGTTCTATATCATCAGCACAAGTTCCTTTATTGGCTGAATGGAAATTCTTACCACAAAGGCATTGACCATAATATCACAACCATCCCTTTTGCTGATTTGTTGGTGCTGCAGAACAGACAGTCCTCAGAGAGAGTTTTACAACTGCCCAAATGATGCTTTCTATTTGTAAGTAAATTTATGGCCTGTGAAAGGCGTCAGTGTTTTGACTGGCAGTTTTGGAGACTGAAGTCCTTTCCTTTATAAATACTAGAGGATTTAATTAGCACCTGTAGGCCCCAGGAAGCTGATTCCAAGAAAAAATCCTACAATAAATATCTTGTTGGTCTGAAGACAACCATGCTACTAAGTCATCCTGATGGCCCAAGGCTACCACCTTTAAATTGTTACCTTTAAACGCACTAGGTATTTTTGTGTACAGAAGCCCATTACTTCAGAGGCTACTACAGCCTCCCCCAAAGGGATAAAACATCCATTTTGGAGACAGCAGTTGAATACAAGAGCTCTTGATAAAAGTACATACTGCATTTGCTTTAAAAAGAACTTTCTTTTTGTTGTAGGATTAACATAATTCACCTGAATTCAGCTGTGGAAACAAAAACCAGTTCGAGTACTTGCAGCACTGGTTTGGCCCACTCTCAGGGTGGGATTTTTCAAAAGCACTCACCGTAGGCCTAATTTTGCTCCCATTCAAGGCAAGCAAAGTTTTTTCCCATTTCCCGCCATAGTGCTATTCAAACTTTCTTCCTTGAGAGAACTTTGGATTCATCCTTCAGTGGAGGTCTGAACAATCTGGGCCTTCAGGACTTAAGTAGAGAACAATCCCCATTAGCTCAATAGGTCTAAGAACTCACTCTGAACTTATGAACATGTTGTTGAATTAACATCAAAAAAGTAAGTGACTGATCATCTCTCCCAACATGCACCCGTTGGCCTTGATGTTATCTTGCCATGTCTTCAGAGGCTTTTAAAGATGCAGTAGAACAACTCCAGGGTTCAGATTGGGTAGGGTAGGAGGGTAGTTGCTGTATGTCATTGCTTTTCTTAAAATATATTAAATACACTGAAGCACGTCTATGAAGGGAAAGGAAATTCTTCTTGTTAAATATTTACAATGCAATCTTACAATGCAAGATAAGTGAGCAGGTCCATAACAACAATCAGTCAGTTGGGTGTATTCCCTTCAGTTCTCTCAAGTATACTAAGGAGTGTTAGCCGAGCAATAATATCCCATACACATGTAGTGCATTCCATCAAAGGTTCTCAAAGTGCTTTACAGACATTAATGATTCTAGCCTCAAAACACTACTGTAATAAGGTGATTTTCATTATCCCCATTTTACATATAAGGACACTGAGGAGTTCTTTGTCTTGATCAAAGTCACCCAACAAATTTGTGGCAAAGCAGGACTTTCTAACAAAAACAGACACATGGTCTCTCTCTTACACACACAGGGATAAAGTACACTTCAAACAGTAAGAAAGAAGTTCAACTGATCGATAATTTTAAAAAATGCATTCAGCAGTTTTTGAGCTTCTAAATAATTAACAAAAATATAAAGGACTTGTACTATAAAGACACTTACAAAACTCTGTTACAAAGAACATTTATGGATGTATTTGAAGTTTCTCTTTAGAGGACCTAATTTTGTATTCCTTATGCAGGCAAATGGCCCACTGAAATCCAAGGAAGTTTTGACTGAACCAAAGGCTGTAGGCCAATGCAATGTTGCTTTTAAACAATTGTAACTTAAAGTTTTGGACTTCCTTTTGTGACAAATCTCACTCGTTTCTCAATGTACCTAATGTTGCTAGCCTAAGCACAGGTGCTCCTGGATAACTGGACTCCTACCTGGCACATTCAGCCTGCAGTCAGGAGCCCTGCAATGGCCAAGTTCTGCAAAGTGCTAAGCACTCTCTAGTCCCATTAATACCCAGGGCACTCAGTACCTTGCGGGACAGAACACTAGGTGCACAACATTAAGGATGTGATTTGGCATGTTACTTAGGCATGTACCCAACTTTAAACCTTTGACTAATCCCATTAAAGTCAAGGGAGGAAAGCCCAAGGTTAGTCTGAAGCACAGACAATTCTAGGGGTGCAATGCATTAGGAAGTTAATGCTTCTGACATACAGCTGTTCTTGTGCCACTGAAAAGATAGACTCTTGTGTTGAATTAAAACTATTCATGGCAGATGCTGAATTTGACCTGGTGGGTGTTTTACGTATCAGCTCTATGTTTCAGAGTATATGTTTACATATAAAAATGCCAGCAAGTGCTTAACTGAGTTGTCAGCTTCTGGTGAAGTAATGGCTGCTGTCACCCTTGTGACTTCACATGTTGCCTGATTTGTCATTAAAAATCTGGATCAAAGAGTTTTTCTAAAAACTGGTTAATAATTTCAGCTCTTACCATTTTATATAAATCATGACAATTCAATAAGTGTTCATACAGAAAACTATGTAAGAAGTTCAAATAGAAATGGAAGATAGTCATCATTTGCTTTTTTAAAAATCTGTGGTTCTACAGCCACTCCTTTTACCCCCACCCTCATTTAGCAGAAATGGGTGCCGCAGCAGGAACTGTAAAAGACCAACTTCTGATGTAGCTCTAGCCAGTGCTAGCACCTGGCAATTAACATATTGCCAAGGTAGTAAATCAAATGACACATTTGTTTTGGTTTTCCTCCCATTAAGATAGATTTATTTTGGCAAAAGGGAATGTGATTGTGGTTAGATTGTAAGGAACAGAATGAAGGGGTAATAGAGAGAGACTGATTAACTGCTTTCACTAAAACAAGAATCTCCTGAACCTTTGTTCAGTACTCAGACGCAAATCAAATGGTTTTAGAGGTTCTGAAATGTTCACCCCCACCTGCATATCACTTTCAGAGGATAGAGGGGAAGTCACCAACCACCCTCCATGCCCTTCTTTCCTGACTCCTTGTCTTCTAGGGGAAACCCTTCCATCTCTGGTTTCTTACTTTAGGCCCAACCAAGATGCTGCTGCTCCCCTCCAGGTCTTTTGAGAGTGGCTGAATGACCTACTCCTTCCTTTTTTCTCTACCCCATGCAGCCCCAGTCTCTGTGGGATTGAGTGAGGGATGGGTTGGCCAATCAGCCTGTTTTCCATTTTTTCCTCCACCAAATCTGCCAGATTGCATCTTCTGCTTTCCATTTCTTGCACTCGATCTGGTGATGTATGAAAGTGACTAGGTGACTTAGAGTATTAAAAATATGGTCAAAACTGGAAAAGGTCATACTATACTTGATTCAAAGCATGATAAACAAAGTCTACCCTGCCTATCTGGAAGAGCCTCCACTGCATTCTAATGCAGAACTATCTGAGAACCCTTTGCCACCTCCCTCATCTCTTCCAAGGTTGGAGACTTCAAACTGTCCATCCACAGAAGAATGCAGAGTGGGTGTGGGCATCTCATCCTCTCCCCAGAAGATTCCATCACTCAGAGTGGCTTGTAAGCACCAGAAAATGGGAAGTGTGGCAGCAGTATCAGCTAGCCATGTAATGATAGAATGGGGAACACAGGCTAGCCAGCTCCAGAACACTGAAAGGAGTGGCAGCAGGCCAAGCAGCCAGGGTCAGATCAGCTGAGCTGGTAGCATCAGGCAATGTGATTCCCCCCTCCTCTACAGACAACCCGAAAACAGGTATCAGGCTAATAATGCTTACTTGCCATTTGTAAAGTGCTTGCAGACCTAGGGATAGAAATGTGCTAACATATTGTTATAATTAAAATATGTTCTTTATGTGAATCCTTGGACAATACACTCCTTATGTGACTCATTCCATCAGTGCTTAGCGTTGGGTTGCCAGATGTAGATTGTCCTAGTGTTCACATATATCAAACCCTGCCCCCTTCTCTCATATTTCTTTGTGTGTGTGTAGAATATGAATGTCTACTGCTACCCACGTACACTGAACATACTGTGGTATCCTCAACCTTAACTTCATCCCTTTAGTTGGAAGAGCCATTAATGGTAGGGGACAGCCAGCTTTAAAAATGTACTATTTGTTTCCCCCTTCCCCAGAGCACTTTGCTAGTATTTGCGGTGGAAAAACAACTTTGAAAAGTTTCCAGAGAAACAAGCATGCAAATTACATCTGTCTGCAATGGGAATAGAACTTATAGTAACCTCTTACACAGTGTTTCCTCTCAATATTTTTTAGTTGGAATGGCTTGTTTTTCCAGTGGAGGTTTAGAGATGTCTCACAGATATGTCTGTTTTCAGAAAATAACCACGTATGGTTACTTGAACATACCTTTAAAAGAAATCTGTTTTTAAAATCATTCCTAAACTATACTTGTTCCCCTGTGCATGCGAGTCAAAAACTACCATCTACACATCTGTTCTTCATACCTGAGTATGCCTCAAATTATGAAACACAGAAAGTAAACAACAGTCTAAAGCAACAAGAGATTGTACTACACCCTGAGATTCCCATAAACCTCCTAGAACAATTCTAACCCCTTGGAAATGGACCCTACCTCGTAAGCACCCAACCTCCTTACCTCACATCCATATTCCATTACACTTGGGATTTTCCCAAACTGGAATTGATTTGTACAGAAATCTGGTAATTTAGCCAGACTGTTATTTGTATGTATCTGTTCCCTAATAATGTATGAATAAGTGGTGTTTAAAATGGCTGCTACTAAAGGTAATCAGCCATTTTAATTATTGCTTGGCCTCCTACTTCCTCTATCTTCTGCCTTTCCTGCCTGCCATTTTTTTCCCCAAAGCTCAGTCCAAATGGGGTTGGGCTTTAGTGTGCAATCCCTCCTGCTGCCCAATCTGCCTCTCCATGAACCCTACTCTGTTCCCCTGAGAAACTGTCCCTGCTGCCTCCTGTGATGCTCCTGCTGCCCAGCCTTCTTGCTGCCATGCAAGTGTTTAGGGGGGGAAAGACCAAACATATAGAATTACTACAAAATAAAAAATCTTTATTTCTCTTTGTACAAAAAATGAAATACTCACTATAACCATTTCCCACAAAGTCTTAAAAGGGAAATCCATCCAAGAGCCTCATTAGGGTATAAGATTTCATGCAAATACACCAGAAAGGGTAAAAATACACACTTATGTTCCTCAGGCTGCTTCTGGATTACGATCTCCATTCCTCTGATCTGAAAGGAAAAAGACAGCCAGCTAGGGTCAGACTGTAAAAAAAAGCTTTTGTACACTTGCTGAGGGGGTAACACAGTGCAAAATTAACAAATGAAGCCTCAACCTTGTACCTACCCACGATGTGGTGGTGGGCCATAGCCTAGCCCCTCTCACTGGTGTCTTTAAATCCCCCCTTATCTATAACTGACACATAAACGGAAATTTAGTTGTGGGATGTGATTGGGCTGCACACCCTTGCCCAGGGAAGAGCAGACATGCGGAAGTCTTGCTTCAAGTTAGCAGCCTGCTGGGGACAGAGAGAAGGGAAAATATTATTTTATCAAATGAAAAGAATACCAGAAAAAAACTGTATAAAAATTATATCAAGCCACAACCCATCTCTTCAAAGCCAGCAACGTCCCCAGCAGACCTCTCCACTACATGGCCTGCCTCACCCAAAAAGTGTTCTGAGAGCTTCTTTACATTATTGCGTTCAGTCATTGTATGGAAAAATCTCTCCACTCATGGTGCTGCTTGTAACCAATTAATTGCTAATTATTATTATTGTTACACAAAAGGACACATGCAACAGTGGCCTTAGGCACAACCACAATACAAATAAATAATAAATATGATCTGTCAATGGTTTAATATCATCCTAATATGACAATTCAGTCAAAATTCAAGACCCTGCCACCTTTACTCATGTGTGATTCCTTGCTCAGTGTGTAGTCCTGTTGATTTCAGTATGACATGAATTCAAATTTATTGTTTCACTTTTCTCCACAGCCCAATTTCTAAATTTCCTGGCGCTGAACTCTTCAGGACTATCAGGCAAAATATTTTCAGTAGCGGTCACATGCCTATAGAACTTGCTCTCTATATAGCCAGACTGTAACATACATGCTGTAAGATACACACCAGCAACTTTTCACTCAGCACTGCTCACTGAAATACATTCCCTTTCACTCGCTTACTCACATTCAAAATTCAATATTCACTTGGCATAACACCCTTCCCAATGACATATCAAATAAAACAATGTTATCACTCTATATATTCAGTACATCCCTTATAATTAAAGAAAGAACAGAAGACAAGCATCCAGTCATTGTTCTTGCCTTACGGGAATACAGTGAACCCCTATACTTACCATTAGCATAGATTTTTAATACCATCCCCAGTACTATTTGAATACCCTACAAACTACCTATCCCTGTGCTAGTGGGAAAAATGGAACGATGCCATATATAAACACCACAACTAACAACAATGATAGAAAATGTCCCCTCCAACCAAACCAGCTTCCTGGTGCTCATCCCCATAGGTAAAAATTCAGCAGTCAACACTACATAAATTGCCTCATACAAAAATATTTGAACTCTGACATCCTTTCAACAGGTTCAGTGATGCTGTTTACAGTATTTCAGCCTGTCCCCAGGTTTTAGTGTCATAAATGTTTTCAGCTACTGTTGTAACAGCTACTCTCAAACCTTAACCCCATGACACTGCTGGCATAGTACATTCCACTGCTGACAATAGCATGCACACTCCGGGGGCTTAACTCACAGCAACAAGCACTCCAAAACATTTCCTCCTTCCGTACTGCAACTGGCAGCAGTAAATTACTTACAAACTATGGGCCTGATTCACAACTCCATCATGTCAGTTTTTGGCTGGTGACTTGAATGGAGTCATATAGGTGTAAAACTGCAGTAAGGTGGTGGTGAATCACACCCTATGTATGTTTAGATAATTAGCCATCTTTTTCCTTGAACCGTAATACACTTTCTCTGTAAACGGGCAACAGAACCAATCAGTGTACACATTTCATTTAGCCTACAAAGTAATTTTAGTAGCTATCATCATTGTACCATTTGAAATATTCTCTGTTCACATCAAATGATTTCCCCTGTAATTGATGTCATAAAGAATATCTGTGTTAAGTTGTCTTCATTTCCACAGTTTTCGATCCTTATGATGATCAATTATTTATGTACAGACCAAATGAAAGGCAAGATTGTAATGACCCCTAGGGGTTTAATGGTGTTATAATAAATCTTGAGAGCAGAGCTCAAGTGGGTGTTGTTAACAAAAACCAGTGCTGGACTAACATGCTATTTTTTGACATAGTATTTTTTAGAGGAAGTGAAAGAATTGACTGGGAGGAGCTCAGTTTCTATAATTCCTCTCTTCTTGGTCTGCCAATCAGCTTCCACCATTCAGCCCTTCCCTATGAGGCTCCCGCCACTCTCATCCCTTCCATCTTCTTCCTCTTTAAAAAAAGAAAACCGTACATTTATTGCCAGTCCTATCAGCCCCATCACTTTGTCCTCCAGCTTGACCTCACTGTCTTCATGTCCCTAGGCCTTATTATGCCAGAAACTCCAGCATGACATTACAACATTTGTTTTAAAAAGTTAAAAATTCATCTTTGTAGCAGGTTTATTGTGAAGCCTGTATAAAGTTAGAGATGGGTTTGAGCTGCAAAGTTTGCATCTGGATCAGAACTTCCCAAAGTCTGACGCTATTTGGACCTATGGTTTTGTTTCAAGCTCACAATACTCTCACAACTTTACATAGCACAACCATTAATCAATATTCATAATTTAGAAAGCATCAGACCTTCTTGTAACTCACAGCAGATTTTTAAAATCATTTCCTTCACGCCTCAAAACCCCATTTTTCCTCTCCATGGATGAAACTCTCATTGCAAACTCTCATTGACTCAAATGACGCCAAGATTTAATCCCATGTATTTTCTCTCTCTCTTTTCCCATTCTCTATAGAAAAGATAGGTCAAGAAAGATATATGTCAGATATACCATAAAGAGATTTTTCTCACCCAGTTGTAAATACACGGGGCCTCATTTATACAGAGGCCTCTTTACACTGCCCTACAATAATTTGTTACAGTAGCTTGCATAATGTACAGATTAGCAACAGATGCAATATAGATTTGCATTTTCAAACGTCCCTAATGATTTTGAGTGCCTTAGGTTTTGGGTGCCCGTTTTGAGACCCCTAATCGGGACCCAGTGTTCAGGTGGCAGGTACTCAGCACTCAAATTGGGCATGCAAGAACTGAAGCACCCCATATCACTAGTAATTTTTTTTTTTTTTTCAAATGAAGGCCATGATCTCCATTGGTCTCCACTGACACAGGGACAAATTCTGAAGCCCTTGGTCAGGAAAAGACCCTCATTGGAGTTTTTATTTTAGCGAGTGCTTTAGGATATTACCATTTCCTTTAAAAAGACACATCATGCTGCTAGTACAAATTCCAATGCACTATTACATTCTGACACTGTATGAAAGCAAATCCTTTCCATGGTGAGGGGCAAATGATGTGAACAAAACTGTACCTACCTTAGGACCAAATTCCACATTAAAGTCAATGGGAGTTTTCTTCAATTAAGGATGGCACAATTTGGCCTCAATTGATTTGTATAAAAACAAATGGGGCAGCTGTTACAATCAGTGCCTTTGCCATTATATTTCCTTTTCTTTGCTTTCACGTTGTTTCTTCTCATAATATACTTGGAAGAAATAATGACTCTTGTAAATGTCAGCAAGGAGCTAATTCTAAACTATAAAGCAATCAAATCCAGAAAGCAGACCAAGATTTAGCCTACTTCAATAACTAGAATTTACAGTCTCACACAATGAAATGTTTAATAATCAACTATTTAGCTATAGTGAGTTAGACTTTCACTAGGATCATCTGATCACAGAGCTCTATGGGTGGAAAGCACTATATAGGAGCTAATTGTTAAGATTATTTATTACTAACAGCAGTTCACTTTTTATAGAAGTATTCTGTTCCTTAAAGATGAAAGTAGGGATGGACAAAACAATCAGAACCTAATGACGAGCTGAAGACTGAGTTTTAAAGGCTTGGATTTCCCTCTCTTCCCAGTTCCCTTAAATCCTCTTTTCCTCCCTGAAACCCAAGAGACCTCCAACCTCCTATCTACCCTGTTCCAAATGCTTCCATAAGCCTCTGTGTTGTTGACAGCCACTTGGCTGAGCACCAGGCCATAGACACTTTGAATAGCTTGGCAGGCAGGATACTCTGGGGTGCTTGTGAGCAAGGAAGTTCTAGAGTGTGGGAAATGTGCATCATAAGGCCCTCCAAAGCTGTCATGCTCCTTGCAGCCTTAGATAGGATGTTTTCAGGAGGGGGCTGGGTCATGAAGTGAAGGCAGCAAAGTGGTGGGGTAGGGGTAGAATTATAGAGTTTAAGGCCAGAAAGGCGCACCAGATCATCTAGTCTGTGTCTAACCCAGCTCCTGCACATGAACCCTACAACCAAACGAGATCAAAGTGTTACAACCCACAGGAGACTAGACTATGATGTGCCACAGGCAGAGACTAGGAGGGGCTGAGGTACACCAGTGACCAAGCCCCTGGAATGGCAGAATATCTAAAACATTAGCATAAGCACCTACATTTTTGGATTATTATTGGAATTTAACATTTTTATAGATCCATAGATTCCAAGTCCAGAAGGGATCATTGTGATCATCTAGTCTGACCTCCCGCATAACACGGGTCATAGAATTTCCCCAAACTAATTTTTAGAGCACAGCTTTTAGAAAAAATATCCAATCTTGATTTAAAAATGGTCAGTGATGGAGCGCCCACATGGGCCCATCACTAAAAGCTTAACCTGCCTCTAAAAATATCCCTGCAATTCACATAGTACAGGCAGTTGTTTGCCAACAGACTAATAATAGATAATAGGCGTATTTCATAGTAGATTGTATTTTTAAATTTCCATTGAGTCCCCAGGGGAATTCCCACAAACAGCACTAAGGACTTTTGCACCAGCACTTGTATGGTGCATCAGGAATTGTCATAGTGCCCGGGGGTTACAGTGCTTGCATAGTTATAGTGCTGCTGTCTACAATAAGAAATGCACACAGCAGTGTGGCTCACCAAATCCATTATTTCTGACAATAAATCTCAACAAAAATTGCTGCTTTTTAAAGGACATCCCAGTCTTGAGAAATTATCTGGGCAACATGTGAGGACAGTGTGGTATGAAATGAGAAATTTTGTATGACATTCTGGCTCTTCATGTGAAAAATGGTCTAAGATTCCATTCATTACTGAGGTCTGCAGGGCTTAAAGAATACAAAGTAAATATACAAAAGGCTTCTCTCCTTAGATAGCATTTATCCTCTCAAGTGTGGAGGTATGTTTGATTAATGTGTAGCAATCTAAGGGATAAGATGTCATGTTTGTGTTGCGTGAAATGTGAAATGACAAGGGACTCATGATGTTTCCTGATGGTGCTTTTATGTTCAATTATCTTGGTTTTTAAGCGGTTTGTTTTGCTTCTGCTATGTGTATAGGCCCATGTGGCTATTTTAGTATTTGAATCACATGACTTAGGTCACACAAGGTGGAGTTTTGTATCTGGTATGTTTTGCCTTTGAATAGGTGCCAAAAGCTCCCTTTCCTATGTACACATTAGACCATCGTGCACAGCATTCACAGATGAAATTCCCTTGTGAGGATTTTGCATCAGGTAGAACTGCATGGCTAGGGCTGCACTTGCCAAAGGTGATTAATGTACTAAAAGGTCCTTGTGAATCCTACTTCTTTCACTAAAATGAGCAGGAGTTCATGAAAAGGATACTCCAGTGCAGAGTCCATGTCCTAATGGTTCTTAGAAATCCTTATACATCCTGAATCACAGACCAAATATCTGAAGAGAAGTATAATGGGCCTTTGCATTGGCTTAGCTAGGAGAAGGGGTCACAGATCACCTGCGTTCCTGTTTGATTTCCCCTCCCTCAGAATACGGAGTAGAGCTAGCTTATTGAATGTTTCCACATCGTGGATTGGATGCTGAAGTGCAAGTGTTTCTTTTTATTCACTCCTTTGCTTCTGCTACCTTCTCCTGCTGCCTCAACTCCCAAGGGAACTTCTTTCACCTTTTCTATCCACTAAATCTGTGGTCCCAACAAATGGGATTCTACTGGCAACTGCAGGAACCAGGTAGGATTCTCTGGATGCCTCTCGTCTTAGCAAGCACATTGTATGTGACTCGGTGCTGACGATGTAGCTGGTTGTCCTGACAGTTGTGGAGTTGTCAAAAAATTAGGCGCTTTTCGGAACAGGCGCAGTTAAAAATTAACTTTAATATTAGAGACTTCTCTTTTCTTCTAGTGCGAAAAGTTTTATCGGGGCTCATTGACCCAAAGTTTTTGCTCTTACTATTAATGATTAAGTGACATGACAGATCATGTGAAAATGACATCTGAGGTGAAGTCAATGGCAGTTTTGCCATTGACTTCAGTGGGGGCCAGGATTTCACCTACAGTTTTTATTTTTTTAGAGTAGTTTGGCAGATAATGACACCTTGATTATATATGAATGGGGAGCTCTACTGAGGAAACTGAAGAAACACTGCTGGGGGCAGTTATAGACGCATGTGACTGCTGTATGATGGCAGTTTCTGAGTAGCATTACCTCATTTTATATGGCTTGTTTATTTTTTCCCTTTATTATGGAGATTCTTCTCTAACACCACAAAGCAGTAAAGGAATCCAACATATCATTATAAGATAGGATGAACATAGCTCCATCGTATTTAATTTTGTATTTTTTCCTCATTCAATCAAAACATTTCAGCATAACCAACCAAACCCTCTATGACAGGTCTTACAAGACCAGGGTTGTTAGTCCTGACCAAATTCCAGTTTGGATAATTATATTCTTCCTACCTAATTTCCACTCGCAGTCTCAAATGGCTACACTCCTTGTCCTAAACTACTCCTGAGTAGTGGTGCTATGCGCTATTACACAAGCACTGCATTCTATCCAAAAGGTTGCTGCAGTCCAGTGATTTCTCTTTCTGTTAGTTTATGAAACATTTGGGGATCTCTTAGGAGAATATTATAGGTAAGACAGCTTTTAGATAAGCCCAGAGTAAAGGGTGGCACATACCTGGGCCACCCCAGAAGAAGCATCAGGAAGGATATGTTACAATTCCATTCTGTGATCTCCACTTGCTGTGGGAATGGTGTACACTCCTTGACCCCTTTTTGAGGCATACCTTACTCCCCCTCCTGATGCCTAGCTAACTCTACTGGTGCACGGGGCATGAAGCCATTATTATGGACCCTTCCTGCCCACCAGCTCTTGATGGGGACAAGGGGAGTATTGGGTCCCTAGCTCTTGCTCTCCATCCCGCATCTCAACTGCTCTCTAGGTAGCCTTAACATAGCAATGCAGAAGAGCCAAGATCTCTTCCAGGGTACATCTACACTACAGGGGGGAGTCGATTTAAGATACGCAAATTCAGCTACGTGAATAGCGTAGCTGAATTCGACGTATCACAGCCGACTTACCCCGTTGTGAGGACGGCGGCAAAATCGACTTCTGCGGCTTTCTGTCGGCGCTGCTTATTACCACCTCCGCTGGTGGAGTAAGAGCGCCGATTCGGGGATCGATTGTCGCGTCCCAACGGGACGCGATAAATCGATCCCCGAGAGGTCGATTTCTACCCGCCGATTCAGGTGGGTAGTATAGACCTAGCCCCACTCTAACTTGATTGCTTTAGAAATAGTCAAAATCCAGCCCTATATAATATGAGATATGTAATATCTACATGCAAGGGCCTATTATTGTTAGAATATTGTTGTTTAGAACTCTACCCTTCAGATAGATTTGCGCATTCTTTCTTTTTTTTTAAAAAGTATCCTATTGTGGGACAAATTTCAGAGAGCTCATTTTTGCATTAGATTTGCAGGGGGTACGGGTTGTGTATGGCAAGCAAATTACACCGCTTATATTCACCTATCACTCTAATTTTCAGAAGAACTACAGTGTAATAACAAGGAAGTCCATTTCTAAAATTCATAACAATAATTTTTAACCTTATGCTTGCTTGCATTTCTTAACAAAAGGAATGGTCAATACTACATTGTTCTATAAATCAATAAAGTCTCACAGTATCACATACTTTACACTCTTGAAATGAGTGCCTAACTCCAAAATGCATATAGAAATTAGTACAATGTATTTAGAAATTAGCCATTAACAAACTATCAAATTACAAAAACATAATAAAAGCTCACATGCAGTGAATGCAAGTCTGTTTTATGCACTTTAGTTTTCCATTTCTACATAGAATATAACGTTTTAAAAATGTTGTGTTGGAGAAATTTAATTTCTTACATTTAGAAACTAACTTTTTGGAAAATACATATATATACTACTGCATAAAGTTAGTAAGGTTGAATGCCTATACAGAACAAAGGAGGAAACATGTTCACACTTTCACTTGACTCTGTGAGAAATGGAAAGAGTTTTAGCTCTGGCTCTTGTTGTGACTCCCCTGGGGCAAGTTGCTTTAACTCTTCACTTGAATGTAGCCATCTCTACAATTCAGAAGGGTCTTAAAATTAATGTTAGGAACCTTGATTCATTCCTGGATTTCTGATGGCGGAAGCTGGTATGACCCACATTGCAGGTCCCTCGTGGCATAAAGTCTGCACAATGGAGGATTTTGCAATAGCACAGGGGATCAGTAACACTCACTTTTGGTGAATTTTGGTACCAGTTAGTGCAATCCAAAAGTAAGTGGCACAGAACAAAGAGGATGTGTGGATTGGTTGTCTAGAGAATGCTCTCATTCAGCACATCTCAGAGTGACCCTCCACCAGCAGATTTCTTATGGAATCCTGTTTCTGGAGAAACCCCCACCAAGTGCAGTAGTACCAACCTTCTGGGTTGAATAACCCTGAGTGCACAGCTGCTGCCACTAGCCTGAGAGCAAATCAAGCCCTCCATTTGTAAAGTGATTTGAATTTAAATATTTTCATATGAGAGTTGAATATTATGAAATTGTCCACAGCTGTGTGGGGCTATTTCTGACTTTTTTTCAATACCAGTGTTTAATTCATTACTTTACAAAGTGTTTTGGGTTACCTTGAGTATGAAAGGAGCATTCTAGTATCAAATGAGGGCCTGAGCCTATAGAACTTACTCATGGGAGTAGATCTGTTGAAGTCAATGGGACTGCTCATGTAAGTAAAATCTACTAGTGTGCAGGAGAGGCCTTTATAATTTAAATATAATTCATAGTTTTCAACTCTGATAAATGTGCAACATAAATATAGCTTAAGGTGACAAAACTTTCAAAGATGTTTTGGCCTCATCTACTAGCTGATATTAAAATAGCCCCATCTAATGTGAAGGCATAAACCTGAATCTGCCTTTTCTAAATATCTGTCTTTAAGGACCACTTAGTGGACAAATGTAGTACAACAGTTTTTAGCTAACTGTTCTCACTTTCTCCCTCTTTCGAAAATAAAAATATAATCTAATCCCAATCTTGTTGTGAACACTTAGATAATTGTTCATTTTGTCTTAGTAAGAGTCTATGAAGAATGAAAATCTTTATCCTTTCCCTGGAGGGACATTTTTAAAAACACAATATGCCAATTTTGTTGTGTTGTGTTTTTTTCAGAAGGAAAAAAGTAAGGATAGTGGAGGAAGGGAGAATTTACAAATATCGAATAGAAATATTTTCATACTTCTTTGTTTACATTCAATAAACCAAATGTTTAGGGTCCCAGATGACCTAGATTTCAGTGTGTCCCTGCAGCACTGGAACCCCAAACACAAAACTACAGAGACAGTTATTGAAAACTGGTAAATGAAACTAACTATGAGCAGAAAGTGAAACTGAGTGACCTAGTTTCACCCACTAAGCTAAGTCAATTGCAAAACAGAAACAGAGGCATAAAAATTGAAAACTAATTAGGAGTTTTTAAATCTTGTAATAATCTAAGTTTGTAATAACCTTAGACATTGTTCCTTCCTCAGTAAAGGAATTGTTTTAAATGTTTTTTTATTATTTGACCATATTCAATTTATTTAGCAACACATGTTCATCATCACATAAAATGCAGCTTGTCATTTGTATAGCTATCTCCTACATCCAAAAGAATAAAGATATATTTGTTTATCGGTGAAAGGTTCTCATCAATTTATCTTTATTCAGATCTGTTAAATATTCACTTATTGCAGAATCTTGCACATTTCCTTATCACACACTAAGATAAAGTGTCAATTAGGGACATTAGTATGTATCATATTTTCCTTTCACTTGGCTGTTTCTATGTATATCAGGGAACATTTGAGTACTGGTTGATGGAGTTATCTTTTACTCTTGTCCTTTTGGCCATTGACATGAGAGAGAGCTATATTAACGCTTTCTATCAAGTCCCTTGCTGTCCTACTAGACATAAGATCACCAGTGTGGAACATGTATGGCCCCATGGTACCTCTGAGTTCAAATGCATTTTAACACGGCACTCACTACATAAAATTTCAAGGAAAGCACTGTGTGAATTTCATGACTTCTGAGAATGAACATTAGTAAATTTAGCTCTTAAAGTTTCCCATTGTTCCTTTTAACACAGAGAGATTTATCTTTCCCTGAAACTGGAGTAGCCCTTTCTCTAGCATTTACATGGACCAAATCATCCAGTTCAGGGTAGGCTTCATGCTCTGGTAGAGTGATATGTCATGAAAATTCACATGTACCAGGTTAATTCCTCTAAACTTTCTACCACTCTTTTGGAGTGAAGTGTGAGGGGGCTAGAGGAGAGAGAAAAGGGGGTGGTCACAATTGGGGCTAGATTCTCTACCAGAATGAGAACTGTGTACTTTAATTGCTACCACATCAGAGAAGTTGAACCAGGCTGGCATCTGTTGCTCCCACAGAAATTTTGATATCTAAGTGCTAGGAAAAGATTAGTGGACTGTTCTGTTTCAGTGTTCTTTAACAGGGCACCATCAAGGAGGTCAAATCCCAAATGTAGGTTTTGCTAAAGCAAAAAAAAAAAATGTTTTGCAAAAACTAATATGAATGGAAAGGGTCAAAACCCAAATCTCAAACCCAAATCTCTTCAAATTCAGAAGTAGTATCTGTTCATATTAAAATCCCTGTAGTCCTCTACTGGTATATTTCTAGATGGAATCCAAAAGTGAAAGGGTCTTTTTTTCTGAGGTAAATGCACCCAAAATCTTCTAAGAACAGCTTGTATGATGTCACAACCTAGACCTAATCCAGATCTGGAAACTACCCTGGATCCATCTTTAAATGTGAATAGAAAGGTTATTAAAAATATATAGGTTCCTATACACTGAAGGAATAAGCTAGCACTTGAGAATCAGGAAATGAAACTGACTATAAATAGCCCTGTTGATTTTCACTCTCCAAGCTGAATTAAGTGCAAAAGTAAGCAAGCAGCACAAGTGGTTGGAAGTGTATTTGATATTTAGAATGATTTCAGTTTGAACGATCTAAAGTTGTTTTAGAATAGTAACATTGCTCACACCATCTTTTAAAAATATGTATTGGATGAGATTGTGTACTGATCCACTACAATAAAACACCCGTGGCTGGCCCATGTCAGTTGACTCAGGGTTGCAGGGCTTGGGCTGTGAGGCTATAAAATTGTAGTGTAGACATTTGAGCTAGAGCCTGGGCTCTGGGACCTGCATGGGAGAAGGGTCCAGCTCAAGCCCAAATCTCTACACTGCAATTTTAGCCCTGCAGCCCAAGCCCTGCAAGCCCAAAGCAGCTGATGCAGGCCAGCCAAGGGTGTTTTATTGCAGTGTGGACATTCCCTCACAGGTGCAACCTCATACTTAGTCCAGAGGAGATGGGTCTAAGGTAGCGTTAAATTACCTTTCTGCTCTCCAGATCCTAGGCTGCTCAGGGCCACAGCCCTGGAGGTCTGCCTAAGTTACCACAGCCTCCTCCAGACAGTCCTACGTGTGTCAGTGCTGCTGAGACTAGAATCTCCGCAGGGTTGTGTGCTGCAGCCACACCCCCAGCATGACCCCTACACCCGGGCTTATAAGGGAGGCCTTGAAAGGCAGCTATATGGCTGTCTCTGCATTGCCTATGCCAAAGGAATCCTCCCATAGCTGAAACAGTGTTTTTAGGGCTCCTTTATGCTGGGTAAAGGGCTGGAGTGGAGTGAGGATATCACCCAATTTTATCTTGACAAAGGTCCCTTTATGTAGTATGTGCACATCTTTTTTCTCTGTGCTTATTCTGGGAAAGTGAACAGCTGGTTTTATATGTCCATCATACCTAACTTGAAAGGACCAGAAATTCAGCTGTCACAAACTGGGTACCACTATTAGCAGTAAGGCAAAGGAAGACTTTAACACATCTATGCCTTTCAGTATTCGTTCATGTACTTAGAAAACACTGCTAACATTGCTAAAAAACTGGCAATGGAATCTAGGCTGCCTGTTCAAATCCAGCTCTGATCCACAATGATTGAAGATTGCGAACCTGGGCTGGGATGGTCACCTACGTGACAGGAGTTTGCTAGACTCCCTCCAGCTGATAATGGGCAGGTGTTCGCAACACTAAAACCACTACCAGAGTTGGCAGACTCAGTGGATAGGCCCAGGCACTAAGCCTCTTTCACACCTGCCCATGGTCCTCGTAGGTCAGAGTTGGGGCACTATTCGGTGAAAGCCCACACTGCTGCTGTTCATGCTTTACGAGTTCTGTGGAGTAATTAACGAATTAAGAAGCAATTGAATCTCACGTTAGGGAAGAGTACTCTTAATTGAATTAAAGTCTAATATGTCAGGCAGAGAAACGGTTACAAGGGTTATTTGGGGAAGGGAGTTGGCTTCTGCATGTCTGAAGCAATAGTTGCATGATTCTCTTTTGTTCTTTATATCTTTACTGATGCAAGGCAATGACACAAACTGCATACAGCAAGTTGTCAATCCTAGATACCTTCAAGTATCAGATTTAGGATTACATTTAGCAGCGCTATTGGAACGACCATACTTTGTATTAATAAGCCATAAGATTCATTTGATAGCCAAGACCATAAAATTAAAAATATTATATTCCCTATGGTGAACTTTTGATCAGGCAATTCTCCTTTGCATTTTCAGAGACCTGGTGTGGCTACCTGGGTTGTCTTATTTGTGTAAGCAGCTGAGTGTGTTAGTCCAGACTGATCTACAGATTCCAATAGCTTTCACAGAAGTTTTAACTTCTTCAAACTCCAGGAGATTCAAGCAGGTCACTGGATAACCGGTAAGTAACTCCAGTATAATAACAGTTTTGTCTAAGACATTTTTAGAAATTGGGTTGCTTAGAAACCTAGTTGGCAGTCACTAGTGTTATAGGGAAATTGAATAAAGATTTTTTACCTCAAACACTGATCACAAGTAGATCACAGACAAGTAGGGTGACCAGACAGCAAGTGTGAAAAATCGGGACAGAGGGTGGGGAGTAATAGGTGCCTATGTAAGAAAAACCTGCAAAAATTGGGACTGTCCCTATAAAATCGGGACATCTGGTCACCCTACAGACAAGTGAAATCTGGGCTGATTTAACTCCACATAGGCTTACCTATAAATTCTTGCACACTCATACTCTTGTTGTTTATTTATTTCCTCATAGAATAGAGCACTTTTCAGGCGTGTAGAGTAAAAAAACACAACTGACTTCCAATTACTGTCCCTGCTGTTTCAGTAATATGTCACCTCAGACAGTGGTTCTCAATCTATTTACCGTTGTGAACCATATACGCGGCCCACATTGTGTTATGTGGGCTGCATCCAATACTACCTATGTGGCCCTGAGGATGTCACATGGGCCACAGCTCTGTGCTGATTGGGCCACAAGCAACCTGCGAGCCGCTGGTTGAGAACCTCTGCCTCAGAGTATGCCAGAGCTTCTTGCATCAGAGCTAATAGTCTTAATGTATGTAGCTTAGTATGAACTGAAAAATTTAAAGCTGAATTCGTCAAGATCAGCTCACCATGAGGAGAAACCTTTTTTCTTTTGAAGGTCCCCTTACACTAAAATGGATTCACTGGTTTCTATAAAGGTGCTTTAATATTAAGGAGATCATGAGGCTTCTGCCTACAGATCAGGGAGAATGGGCCCTCTAGCTGCATTCACCTGGAACTATGGCAAATGTATGGATCAAGCATGGCAGGGTTTGGGCAGAAGAGGAGTATGCTGTTTTTTAAATAACAGTAGCAGTCTGCTACTTGGCCTTCCTTGCACTCCTTTATAAGGCAATACAGACTAGATATGCCGGCCTCACCAAAACCTGCAGCAGGCAAATGCTGAGAGCCGTTGCTTTGTAAAGCCCGTCCTCCCAATATCAAGGGGAAAGTGGGCATTGCTACTCACAGCTCACTGCTCCAGTTTGATGAATGAAGGGGCAGAAACCTGTTGCATGACAAAGGGCAGAAAATGGGAAAGCCCCAATTTTTGCCATTTACTAATAGTGGCAACATTCTGATGCAGAGACAATCCATTTTGGATCCACTAACAAATTGTAAAGATGAAAGCTGGCTCCTAAAATGCTGTTTGAGCTGAATTATCCAATGCTTGTACTGGTTTCAGGTTTAATCAGGAGCAAGTTTATTTGTTTGCTGCAATTACGAGTTGGTGGGAAAAGGAATTCTATGTTATTTCAACTAGAAACGTATTTTGAAGCTGATAATTTTCTAACCATAAATGTCACCTGAAAAAACAGGCTCCAATTCATCAGTACAGGTCATCTTGCTAAGAAAAAAGTTCTGAATTTGCACAACGATGCAGAGAAATTATATCTTATGCCTTTGACTGAGCAGCAGACTGCAGTTCAGGTTGCATCAGACCTTTCTTTTATACAACTTGTAGGCTAAATCCTGTATTGATTTCTGCCCCATTCTACCCCTTTACATCAAGAGGACTGCTCAAGGTTTGAGTCAGCGCAGAACATGGCACTTTATTTGCATAGGATTTGGGATATTTTTCCCTTTTGTCTATGGCTATTATGAATGAGCAACCCTAGCTCAGGACTCTTACTCCCTAATTTCCATTTCAATTTCGTTCCCCCTCTCCCTCCAATTTATTAAATGGTCTGATTTTTACTGCTGAGAATGAATGACACCAAACACCACTGCCACAAGCACTCTTCCTAAATGCAGTTCTGCCAATAAACACCAGTCTGAGCCAGAAAAACCTGTTATTCTAGTCCTGGATATCCCTGAACAAAGGTTGCTAAATGTAATGAACCTGTGTCTTTGTAGGGGTTCTGTACTTGGTCTATTCTCCCTTTAACTTGAGGTTCACTGACAGGTGAATGTCAACAGTGTCACACTGGATATTGGCTTGATGATGTTAAATGATCATTCACTAATGACCGGGCTGAGACCCTCAAGTCTGTGTTCATTAGTAGTCTATTCCAAATTTACCTCCAGGGGCCAAAACCAAAAGTGATGTGTAAGGAGGTTTAAGTTACATGTTGACAAGTAGCTCTGAAAGGGAGTCCAACTTGCAGTAAATTACATGCTGAGGGACTAGAAGGTGTAAATTGCTCCAGCTTAGACTCCCCTTTAAATTTGACCCTAGGTCTTCAGGAGAGAAGGGCTCTTGGGTATTTACACAGTAATGTACCTCCTAGTACCCTCTTGATTTTAATTTTCTGTGAGCTCAGAGAGCTCTGCCATTTCTACAGCAGTGAAATCAGTCTTTATCTGTGATTTCTAGGACAAGCCCTTGTTCAGCATTCTTATCACTTTTCTGTCCCTGATTTGATTTTCTCTTTGCCCCTAAATTCAATTTTCTAGCAAATGATATCAGCTTCTTGTAAAGCCTCCCTTTGAGCACATACAGTAGCCTGCATTCCTTTGTGATATAAATTGCTCATCAAATTTGTTCAGCACCAAATCACAATTGTCGTTGTTGTATGCTTCCTCCCTGAATACGAAGCAATGTGAAATGTTTTCTACTTGTTTGCCCATTCCATAGGTAAGGGAGTTATTAAGCGGACTTTTCTTCTGCTCTCCACAGGAGCATTTCAGTGATTTGATAACAGTCAAAACAGAGCTCAATGTCAGAGAATGCTGCAGATGGGTCAAAACTGAAGCTCTCTAGAGGGCTAAATCTGAATTTGTTATATTATTGCTTTTGCTCTCTCTCTTCCCGCCCCCCTCCAGTCTCATGTCATGGAATACATTGAGCCAAGATGGCTGGATCCACAACAATAACTTGCTTCCTTTTTTATTACAGCATGACTACTCTCCTCAAGTTCCCCCTCCCCCACCCATCACCACAGCACCAGCAACAGCGACATCTAGTGGGCAATAATGTTCAGTTCAGCAGCCACACTTCCCTTTTAACAAATGGCAAAAGGTAGGGGTGTAGCTGCCTCTACACAAAATGAGTCAGGCTGTAAAACATGCAGTTAAATACTTGTTTCATTGTAATGTTTCATTCATAATTAAAATGACTTTCTTCAGGTTTTAATCTGTTATAAAAATACAAGATTTCTACAATTCTTGGTAAAAAGCTTACCTTGTATCTTTGATAGAATGCTAATAATTCTGAACTAACCCTAAAGCTACAAGCTTATTTAGGTACAGATTTTAAGGTGTTTAAAATAAACTGTGTTTTAATTGTGAATGGTAAAGGATTGAATACATTTTTGGAAAAATTAAGGCGCCAATCCTGTGAACATTTATGCTCCTGCTTAATTGTAAGCTCATGAGTCATCCTATTGATTTCAAGTGCAGCAGGAGTGTAAATCTTTACAGGATCAGAGCCTTACTATAGAGTTGATTCTAAAGATCTTGTGCATTTAAAGTCATGCCCTTTACAATGGCAATTCTGAGACAGGTATTTTATTTGTGAAGTGCTTTCTGCTCTATTAGAAAGTGTAGTGAAGACAAAGAATTTCCCTAAAGTTTCATTTCAAATAAGTGGGACATGCAGCTGGACATTTGCTTCCTTTTCCATCCTTCAGCTCATACAGTTAGGGGGGTCAGATCCTGCATCTTGTTCAAACTGAATGCTTCCAAAATGGAATTAAGTAGGAGTTTGGGATGTGCAAGGAATGCAGGGTTGAAACATTAGAAAAGAGAATATTCCCATTCTATAAAAGACAATGGATATTGTGGAGATATTGAGATTTTGTGATCTGGAGTTTTTCAAATAGATTGTCCCATCATTTTTATTAACCATAGCTGCAGTTGGAAATGATTACGCATATACCATACTGCTGAGTTTTGTAGAGCCAGCTGTGAATTGCAGTTGCCTATGTTGGTGGCAAATTTGACCCATGCTGGTAGCACTTTCTAGGTATCTGCCTTCACTCAGATACTAAGATGATGCGGTATCAGGAACTATATAGAATAGAGTAGATGTGCAGGACTGGAAGTGCAACAAGAACGTACCAAGATGTGCTATTCTTGGGACAAATCTAAGACCCAGACCCACCAGAACACCAATGGGATGGGATGGCATGAATAGTCCTGCTCCACCTCTCATTCTTACTCACAATGGTCAATTTTTGGCTGAAGACTCCCACCTCTTACTTCTTCCCACTAGTTGTGGCAGGCAGAATGAGGTATCAAAGGGTGGATGAAATGCAGAGACCTTACTCCTCAGCTTCAAGAACCTGTCCCTTTTTGAGTCTGCTTGTTCAAGCTCAAGGGAGCAGAAAAAGAACTCCACTAAAGGGAAGGTTGCTAGGGCACAAACAGGCTGAAGAGAAGGGAGCAGACAGTGTAGATAACAGGACAGCCTCTGAAGAATTCTCCTTCCCTCCCTAACCCCAACCTCCAACCCAGAAGTAAGACAGGCTGAGAGAGGGGGCAGAACCAGCCTACCATTAATGACTTTGTACCCAATGAAGAAGGTGACCATGGGTTGGAGAGTGAAGGCCCGGCAACCAAACTGCTGCCTCACAAACAATGGTGAATGTTTGTAATATTTTTTTCATTTTCCCCAGTGAAGGAGTGACCTATAATCCCCCTCATGTTAAGAACATTTGGATTGTAACTATAGTATTTTGAGGCTGATGTAATTATTCACTTGGGCCAAATTTTTCAAACTTGAGTGCTCAACATTAGATACCTCAGTGCAAATTTAGGCTCTTTGGAGGAAATTTTCATAAGTACCTAAGGCACATAGTTGCCCAATTCCCTCCAACTTTCAATGGGAAATCAGCACCCAAGTTCCTTGTGCACTCTTAAAGAAAAGGGGCTTGATTTCCAAAGATACTTACCGCCTACTGCAAGGATATGAACACTGTTTCTTTAAAACTAGCAAGAAGCCAGCCAGGAAGGAGTTGGGAAGGCTGTAGGCAAAAGCTCTACAGTGAAGCCGAGAAAAAGAGGGAAGCTTTTGGGATGACATTGTTTTTCTCATTGTGAGAAAATTCTTTGTTCAAGTGTTAGAAGAAAGTAAATTCTTTCTGTATTTCTTTATCATTGTGATGTGACATGCACACCTCCTATTTTCTTCAAAGGGAGTTGCAAGTGTTCAGCATGGCTGATATTTAGGTTACTTTTATTTTGCTCTCCAACTTTAGGTACCTGTATTTGAAAAATGTGGCCTTCATTTTTCATTCAACAATAGTACTCTCATGGTTTTGACTTTTCTAAGCACAGAAATATTTGTAAACAGAAATTAATCACATTATTATTAATTAACTCTTCAGTTAATTGTTTATTTAAATATTGATTTAAAATAGATGCTCCTCAGAGGCTGGAGAGAAAATCTAAAACCTAACTTTGTTTCTAAAACAAAAATCCTGCAAACAGTAAGGACCAACCAAATCTGAACATTTGAGGTACCATCCAGAAACAGAAGCAAAAAATGCTATGACTTTCTCTTACAACGGATAATATGGAAGGATTAAGCAAATCACAGATGCTTGTAAACAAAGAAACATTGAACATACCTTACAGTGAAAGTCAAGATGAACCCAAGTCAAATTCTTGGACATGAACACACTGAAACTTTTGAGATGTTCAAATCCTGGCTTAGATCCAGACTTTCAGATCCCTACCTCTCCAATGGGCCAAACCTAAACTCTATAAATAGAACTGGGCTTTAGAAAACTTTTGATCTGCATCTGAACTTTGTGGTTTGAGCCCATCTCTAGGTCTAAGTGGCCACCATTTTACTGCATTTCAAAAGGAAAAAATTGTTCTCAGGAGAAAGCTACAATCTCATTAAATGTAGATGACTCAGGAGCTCTTGTCACCAGGGCCGGCTCCAGGCACCAGCCCACCAAGCTTGTGCTTGGGGCGGCACCTGGAGGGGGGCGGCGCGGTGCTCCAGCTCCGGCCGCCGGGGAGAGCGGAGCCCCGGCTGGGCTCTCCGGCCTCCCCCCAGCACTCTGGCCGCCAGGGAGAGCGGAACCCCGGCCGGCACGCCGCCCTCCCCCCGGCGCTTTGGCCGCCACTCCGCCCTCCCCCTGGCGCTCTGGCCACGGGGGAGAGCGGAGCCGCGAGGGCTCACCACCCTCCACCCGGCGCTCTGGCCACCGGGGAGAGCGGAGCCGCGGCGGGCTCTCCGCCCTCCTCCTGGCGCTCTGGCCGCCGGGGAGAGCGGAGCCACGGCGGGCTCTCCGCCCTCCACCCGGCGCTCTGGCCGCCGGGGAGAGCGGAGCCGCGGCAGGCTCGCTGCCCTCCCTCCGGCACTCTGGCCGCCAGGGAGAGCGGAGCCCCGGCCAGCTCGCTGCCCTGCCCCCGGCACTCTGGCCGCCGGGGAGAGCGGAGCCGCGGCCAGACTCTCCGCCCTCCTCCCGGGGCTCCGGCCACCAGCGGAGCCGCGGCAGGCTCGTTGCCCTCCCCCCGGCACTCTGGCCGGTCAGGGAGAGCAGCCTGTGGCCGGGCTTGGTGCCCTCCCCTACCGCGCTGGGGGGTGGGGGGGGCGGGGGGAGGCTTTTTTGCCTGGGGCGGCAAAAAAGCCAGAGCCGGCCCTGCTTGTCACCTCAAAGACACACCTTCTTCTCTTGTTCCATTGTAAATTAAAGACATACAAAGTATCTCTGTCCCCTTCACCACTATTTTTGGGTACTTGCTGAAATGCTGCCATCAGAAGGCAGTAGTTCTTCAGGGAACGACTTCACAGTGCCAGCTTTCAAGGGTTTGTGTCATTGTCCTGACTGTCTCTGAAATATTCCCTTTGAAAGAAAGTACATAGCAAGATCTTGGGAATGGATCAAACTCTGCTCTCAGATGCTCCCCTGGGTTTCCCATTAATTTAATTGTATCTACACAGACATATTCAAGGGAAGAATTAGTCTCCCATTCACTTTAGGATCACCATACATTTATTCAAAGTATTTCAGTTTATCACCAGTTCCGAATCATATTTCTACAGATGCACGTTTGAAACAGAAAATTAAAGAAAGAAAACACAAAATAATGTTTATATCTAAACTGAAGCCTCAGATCCAGGACATTCTGGATTCAAATCCAGATTCAGCCATTGACTCACTAAAACTTTGGGCAGATAACTGACCAGCTTGTGCCTCAGTCAACTTAGCTGTACAACTGGGTAAAAATCAGATCTTCACTGAAATTCACATGCTGCTGCTAAGCAAAACTAAACTTCCCAGCTTAAAAAAAGAGTTACAATCAGCAAAAAGCATCAGACTATGAATTATTACTGGTTTATTGAAAAAAATAATTCTGTAGGGGGCACATTTTCAGAAGTACTCAGTGTTGACCTAACTGTCCTGCCTTGCGGTCAATTACATCACTGGATGCAGAGTTAGGCCAATGTGGAGTGCTTTTGAAAAGCTCACCCTAAAATTGTATAAACCCTAGAGAAGTTCACGCTAACTTTATTAACTAATTCATACTAACAAACTAAAGCAGACTTGGGTTTGAGTTCAGGCTCTCCTCTTGCACATTAGACGAGCTGGTTGGAAGAGACAGGATGGCCTTTACTACTCTTGAGCACTGCCTAGCACAGAAGAGGCCACAGCATTTAGAAGAACCACAGGTAACCCTCCAGTGCGATTAATGCTGCCAAGCCCAGTCCACAGAAGAACTGCTTCTAGACCTGGGCCTCTGCATAGCAGTTATGCCAGAAAGTAGTGACTGAGAGTGTTTGTAATGACTTTCTGTGGTTGCCATGGGTTACAGAGCACACAGCCAGGAAGGGGGGCCCAGCACAACAGGAAAATAATAGCATTTCAACCCCTCTCCCTCCCTGCCAAAAGGAAAAACAACTGACTGTAACGGAGGGTGCTGAATAAGAAAGAATCAAAGTAATAGACATAAGGAGACATCACAGTGTTTCGAGCAACAGATTTGGATAACTGAGCTTCAGATAATAGAGCTTCACCTGTATAGAAACTGGTAGGAGAGTTACAAGAGGGCAACAGAGAAAGACAAATGCCTAAAATAACTTAAAGGTGTAGTTGCAAGAGACAGAAGTGGCTGTAGGCTATTTGCAGCCCACAGTGTTTCTCTCTCTGCAGTTGCTATGCAAGCCCACGGGTCAAAATAATTTGGCCATCACGGACCTAGCATCCAGTCACAGAGCAAGATTAATGCTACAATACGACTGCTGATATGGGGCAATAAAGAGGGGGAAGCAATCTACAACTGGGAGGTTATGAAAACAGCCATATATCCTTCACAACTGTGTTGGGGGAATAAGAGCCGCATGGCACACATTTTGAATGAGGGCAGCAGGCAAAAGTGAGCCCTAGTTGAATGTCAAACTGTCTTGTACCTCAAACTTCACACATTTTCCTGTGGTCATCTGAACACTCAGTCTTTTTTAGATGTCAACCCTTATTCCGGAGACTGGACTAGAAGACCACTTGAGGTCCCTTCCCATCCTATGATTCTAAGATTCTGTGATTCAACTTTCAGGCTGTGTAGATACAATATCAAGTTTGTCCTTTGTGCATGGGTGAAGTAAGGCTTTTAATTGTAATATTATTTTGAAAACTGATAGCTTGAGAGCCCTGTAAACTCAAAGACAGAGCAGGCAATAGCAGTTCAAGCTTCCCCATACTGCCCCAAAATGTATCTAAAATGCAGTGAGGCCCCCACTAAAGGTAAGAGGCAGTTCAGGCTCCATGCCAATTCAGTCTTTTGCTTCTCTGTCTATAAGGGAGATGTGCCAAATGCAACAATATGCCTATAGTGAAGTCATTTGTCCACTAAAAACTCTGACAATTCATTTCACATAGGCCACCCAACAGCCAATACTACTAACCTATTTTACTTTCCTCCTGCATCCTCAAATAAGAACTTTTTGCTTGTTTCAGATAAGAATACATTTTTTCTAACTTCCTTTCTAATTTAACATGATCATTATTTGGATTCCATATTAAGGCAGCCATTTCTCTAGAGATTTTTTAAAAATGGAATTAAAAGGGAAGTGGTGGAACTATTTAATGTGGGACTTTTTGCAATTTTTACACATTAGTTATGCAAGAAATCTTGTAAAATATCTTAGGTCTAAGATACAAAATTATTTTTTTTTTTTGCAAAGAGTATTTGACCACATTAGAAATATACATACTTTGATTAATTTGTCACATGGAGTTAAGACCATCTGATCCATAAACCATTGAAGTCAATGGGAGCCTCTCTATTGACTTTATTGAGCTTTGAATCAGGCCTGCAGTGAGCAAGGGAACAAAGTATAAGAGGATGAAATGATCATTGTGTTAACTAACTGGTCTACAAAATATCACTAGCATATCTGATAGGTAGTTAGCAGCACTACAGACAACAGCTACAACAGAAGATAGTAGAAATATAAAAATCCCATTGGATTATCTAGTCCATCCCCCTACCAATGCAGTATTGTTTCCTACAGTATATTGTATATTCCTACAGTACATTGTCCATCCCCCTACCAATGCAATATTGTTTCCTACAGTATATTGTATATTCCTACAGTATATTGTCCATCCCCCTACCAGTGCAGTATTGTTTCCTACAGTATATTGTATATTCCTACAGTATATTGTCCATCCCCCTACCAGTGCAGTATTGTTTCCTACAGATAGCTACAGACAACAGCAGATAATAGAGATATAAAAATCCCATTGGATCATCTAGTCCATCCCGCTACCAATAAAGTATTGTTTCTTGCAGTATATTTTAGAGTGATACCGAATCTAGTTTTAATGGAGAAGTTTCATGGTCTAGTGGAATAAGCAGGAATTTTGATTTCTATTCCTGTCTCAGAGACTGGGTCACTGTGTAGCATTGGTCAAATCACTTCATCTCTCTCTCCCTCGGTTTCCACATCTGAAAAATAGGGAGTGTTATGTGGATTACTTAATGCTTAATGAAGTCTTCCAAGTAAACACGAGTGGCATGTGTGCGATGTAGGGCACAATTTGTTCCTTATACTGTATATGCATTATTGCCCTGGCTTTCTTAGCTCCTATTTGTTGTGAGAGAAAAAATTCTCATTTCTGATAGCTATCATGTTCTACAGGTTTTCTCATCAGTTGTTGGGAGAAGTTACTGCCATCAACTCATGGTTGACTTCTAATGATTATTTTAGTAGTGTAATTTTAAGAGTGTAAAGTTACTCTATTTCATCTTATTCTGATGATCACTAAATGTAATTATAACTGGATATGATGAGATGAAGAAAAGCTAGATACACTATAAGCCAGAATTAAGGTCTACTACAATAAACCCAGGTCAGGATTGATTATTTCATACCAATATAAACATTTCTACACTAATGTAATTTGTTTCAAGCCAATAAGACTGGAGAAGTTTGTTAGCGAAGTTTGTTTATATAGCAGATCTCACATTTCCTATATATACAGTAGAACCATATTTAAAAGCAATGATTCTCTTTAGAATATTCTGTCAGTTCAGGCTTGCAAGCAAAATATAAGTGCAGCCAAGGAAAGAAAAAAAATGTATTTATGTTAGAGGTGAAGGGGAATGAGAAGGTATTTTGCAAATATATCAAGGGGGAAAAGTACTAGTGACAAACTAGGGCCATTAACAAACGAGGAGGATGAAATAAATGACTCAGAAATGGCTCTGATATAAAATTCCTTAAAAAAATCTGCCCTCAGAAAGAAAAATAAAGAAGGGAAATTTGCAGAATTGAGGGAGAGGATGAAGACCCGTAAAAGTAACTGGAGCTATTGATACAGAGCAGGTAAGGGAATGCAGTTGGCAAATGTGAACAAATACAAGCTGCATTCTAGATGAATTAAGGGAATTAGCTAGATTCACTGGCATTTACTTTCGAAAAGTCAGAGGCAAAGTGAAAAGATAACGGAAAAGAGGAGAATTCTAATGTATTACCAACTTCTAAAAATCCCCAAAGGTGACACTGTCCTGTAAGCTTAACATCTCTCCCTACTATGGCAATGGAATAAACATTAAAGGAAAAAGAAATCAGAAATATCTAGAGGATAAAAGAACAATGAGAAGTAAATTGCATGGATGTTTTTTTAAAAAACTGAGTTTTGTCAAATTAGCTGGTTTGCTTTTCTTAAAAAAAAAAAATAATAATAATATTAGGGCCTGACCCAAAGCCCACTGAAGTTAATATAAAGAATTCCTTTGACTTCAGTGGGCCTTGGATTGGGACCTTAAAAGACAAGGAAACATAGCTGGGTTATATTTGGATTTTAATGATGGATTTTATATTGTACTTCACACACTTAATAGAAAAATAATTCAAATTGGTTTTCATATATATTTAAAACTGGCTAAAAGACTGTAAACTGAAGGTGAGGATATGCTGCAATGTATCAAAGTGGGGAGAAATGTCTGGTTGGCTACCACATGGATCAGTGTTAGGACAAGTCTTATTTAACTACTTCATTAATGATCTGGAATAGTGAGTGTACAACTCTGATGAAATTCACAGATAAGCAGGAGAATTATAAAGATCAATGAACAAAGAAAAGTTATGGGAAGGGTCCTAGAGAAATTAGAAATACAGACTGAAAATAATTAAATGAAACTTAACTTGGAAAAATACAGGCTAGTGCATCTGAAAAGGAACAACAGGAAGAAGAAACTTAGTAAGCAACAATGCTGAAAGAAATCTAAGTGAATAGCACACAGCAAATTACACATAAATTTCAAAGTGATATGGTATGAAAAAGGCAATTTGGAGCTGCATAAATGGCATCTTATATGGAGAAGGGAGAAAATAGTCATTTTCTATATGGTAACCGCACCTGGAATATTGTATTCAGAGTTGGACATTGCGTCACCAGAAAGGTACTGACAAATTGGAGAATTCAGAGAAGAGCAACAAAAATGATCTCGAGGCTAGAAGGATTGATTTATAAAGAAGGATTAAAAGAGTTAAATACATCTGTTGCTTTGCTAAGAAATGATTAATGGGGAAGATTATAACAGTCTACCAATATTTGAAGACCACCACCAATGAGGGAAAGGAATTATTCAGTGTGTTCCAGAGGGACACAAGTAGCAGTTATGGGATATGTCTAAGAAGGGAAAAGGTGTACTGAATATCAGGAAATGCTTCCTGAGAGTGAACTCCAGTAGGCTGTGGAATAGTTTTCCCAGGGGAGTGGTGAGCGACCTATTGCCTGAGACTTTTAAAACTAGACTGGACAAAACACTAGAAAATGTATTATAGGGAACAATCCTGCATTAGCAGGGAGATGGACTGGGGGATTTAACCTTTCTTTTCCATCTCTAATTTCTATGATGTGAACCAGACATGATGGGACAAAGGACTTTATTGTACAAATGGACAGTTCTTATTTGGATTCAATTGTTATAATTTGCAACTCTGGCATTTATCAAACTGAAATGAACTGTAACTGCTGCTGTAAGAACATTTTACTATTTGACAGTTCTGGTAAAAATGAAGCACCCGCCTCGCTGCTGTGTAGATAAAACAATTACCAGTGTGATAGCCACAGATTGTCTTCAGTAACCCTCTGGTGGGATTACCAATTGATGACAATAGCAAATGGCTCTTGAGGAACCACATCTGAGGTAGATATTAAATGTGGTGCAAGGCTGTGGGATGCATCTCCTGTCATTTTTAAAAACTGAACAAATTTGCACAGTAATAGCCCACCTCATTTTGGTTATGTCAGGAAGCTTGTGATTAGCTAATGACACCAGAGAATTAGTGAGGATATTTTAAGGGGTGGAGCTGGAATGTCAATTAAAGTCTGCTTCATCTAGCCACAGATTGATGTTGAGGCAGAAATTACTTTACAACCTGAGTCATGCAACAATGACGAAAGTTTAGATCTCACAGCTCCCTTAACTAGTTGGATTTCCAAAAGTTAGATTCACTGGAAGTGTCCTTCATCCTTAGCTGTCTCTCTGAAGGGCCCCCATCTTTCTTTCTGTTTTCAGAGCTCCATAAATCTCTTTCTGTTCTAGGACTCCATCTGTCCCCTAAGACTTCTCCCTCTCTCTACAGAAAATGCTCTCAAGCTCCTTTGTCTACTCCTAGGTCTCTCTCGATTCAGTTCCCTTAGGTCCTCTCTTATTTCATGCTCAATAACCTACATCTCCCTTCCCAGTTAGAGGTGGGTGAATTTTTTGAAGGAATAGTTTATCTGAGAAAAAATGCAGTTTGGGTCAAATTCAGTGAATAGGGTTGCCCCCCCCCCCCAAAAAAAGAGAGCCAAAATGTTTCATTTTCAACTTTTCATTTCAAACTGGTGTTTGGTTTAGAAATTTAGTTAGATTTATTTAAAAAACAAACAAAACAAAGGGGTAAATAACACCTGAAAAGGAAACAAAATGAAAAAAAACCCTCCACAAATGTCATTTTATGTCAATGCAAAAAAAAGTTTGTATTTTCTGTATAGTCACCAAACCAAAAAAAAAAATCAACTGTTCACTCACCCAGTTCCCTTCTGACACATAGCCCCTTTGACAGGCCTTTTCCGATTCCTGCTGTTGGCACCTGTCTTGCTACCATAAACCTTCCCCATCCCTAGTTCCAACATGGCTGCTCTTTTTTTTTCCCATCGCATGTTTTCCTTACTTTGATGGTCACCTGTGTGCTACTCAGCACGGATGAGGCACTTCCTGGGGTGCTCCACACACTAGGAAGAGGACTTTCGGTGGTTTTACCATGTCATCTCAGAACCCTGAGATCACTGAAAACTTAAAAATAAAATCTAAAGGTACAGTTTCAAGGATACGTTTTAGAACCATGACATTTGAATAGGTTTACATTTTCTTTGAACATGTTCTCCCATCTCTGGAGGTAAGATTAATTGTAAGCAGTTGCTACTGGTTATGCCTGAAGCTCTCAGCAGTAAACCTAGTATGAAATATTTTTAGCTTTGACACTTGCTCCCTTCTAAAGATGGGGATTTAAATCACTAAACAAAAATTGATGTAGTTTATAACCAGGCGGATGTGTTTCCATTGTAGACTTTGTTCTTACTTGTCTTGCTGTTAGGTATGATTGACTCAGGTGAGATGCTTCCTCTTACACTAGGTTACAATAATTATGCTCTATACCCATTTCCGAATTAGTTCCAGCTAGTTAGCTGCACTGCAAGACAATTCAAGCTGTCATCATTTGAGAATTCAACCTAGTCTAATGATGGATTTACTTAAATGGGAAAATCCATTATTTATACACTGAAGGAAAATAAACTCTCTGGCTGGCCTGGTGTATGAAGTATGTGAAGGCATTTCATTTTAGACGGTTGGAAATTTTAAACTCAAGCAGCTTTTAATCAACGTCCTGTTGAAAAATAAATTTTAGCAATTTATTTGTTATTCAGCAGTGGTACAATGTAACTAAGGACAGAAGCTGCAAAAGCTTTATGGTCTATTACTCAATATGTGCTTATAATAAATTAGATGTAAATGGCAGTTATTGTATAATAGTAGCATAGAGTAAGAAAAGAAATAACACCAAATTCAGTGGAAATCTAGAAGTAGAACAGGTGGGAGGGGAAGAACATTTCCACCCAGCTATCCCTAAGGTAATTTAAATAACCACATGTATTTTTTTATTGTTTATTTTACAATAGCACCTGTTATGGAAGGCATTGGGCCGACATATAACAAGAAGATGGACCCCGTTATCTTGTTCAGAAACAGTGAATACACAGCTAGCCTTGGGCTATCAGCAAAACATCAGTTCAAGGCCAGATCCTCAGCTGGTCCATTAAATCTGACAGGCATGTGCTCATATTTACATATTTTAGGGGACATATGAGATAAATATATGCGGGGCTGATGTTTCTTCAATCCCTTTCTCCTGCCACCAAAGGCCAATTCTTCTGTTGCAGTATACAAGTCATTCCCATTCGGACAATCAAGCCCCAAGGACAGTCCTGCCACCAACTACCCCACCCCTTAAAACTCACACTGCTCTACCCTCTTTCATTTTTTGCCTAGTTAAAAAAAGAGACAGAGAGAAATAGTCACATATTGCTGCTGCTCCCAGCCTCAGAACTTCGGCCATCAAGGAAACAGCAAAGGCACAATAGTACCGCATACAACTTCACTGTTCAAATACACCCTAAGGGCTATGGGAACCCGTGGATGAGTGTATGAGGGAGAAAATGAATCACAAGATTTAATTGGCTGAGTGCACCCAGAGTGATAACATCCAAACAAAAGTGACCAACTAAGAATGAAGGTGAGAATCAATTCTGAAAGGGGACTTTGAGTATCCTGGAAACTAAAAATGTGTGGCTCTGATATTAATTGCTATATAAATAACCCTTTCAGGTCTTTAGTACCCAACTCCAAATCCTCCCGATATATCTCCCAATGCCCTCAGCATGCCCAGCTTAAATTTCTTGATTTTCGGTTTCAACAACGCATATTACAACATTGCTTTTTATCATGCATGAAACACATATGAGGCGATTTTCATTTGCATTACTCAACTAGGATCAGTCATATATTTAATGCAAATAAGTTGTCTATATTGCTTTGGGATTCGTCCAGATATTTCATTTATATTCTCAAATGCATGGGAATTTGAGAATATAAAACTGGTTACATTTTTGGGGTGTTCCAGTTAAATAAAGCAGAACTCAGAGCCTGCTCTTTGCTCTTTTAGGTTGCTCTCCAAATAAAAATACAATTATCATATCAATTTAATATTCACCGTAACTCTTGAATCCCATGTTTATGATAAAGGATCAAGCGAATAAGAGTCGTTCCTCATTCAAGGAATCAATCCCAGACCGCACTGATACACATTAGGTTTTCTTTATATTTAAACCATTGCAGAATAAAATTAATAATGAAAATAAAATTAAATCAATATGACAAATATCAAATAATCCATTGGAACAGGTTTTTTTTAACCATCTAGCTTCTTTCGTGACTGTGTGATATGGCAGAATATCTATGGGTTAAGCCCTTTAGAATAACACCAGGTATTTTGCCGCTGCAAGAAACAACCATTATAAAAAAAAAATCTGCTGAGTTCCCTTTAAAATCACTGCCAGCTGAAGCCAGAGCACAGTAAATTACGCTCCTCATTTTATCAGCTCTCACCTTTACTCCTTGGATGCAGCATACTGATATATATCGGTGTGCATTAGTAGTTGTTAGGATACTTGTGCTGTAAATATGCTCATTTTTATATTTATAAAGAAATAGGCCAAATCAATAGGGATACATGCCGACACATAAGCTTCCCAGCCAGGGGTTCTGTACCTACGAGGCCTTTTAAAAAGAAGAGAACTCTAGATTCAGAGGGACTGTGTGCGCATAGAGCTTGATCCAAAATTTAACCTGTCTCAGAATACAGACTCTCTGGTGGGGAATGTCATCTGGACTGTAAATACCTACGGCCAGATTATTAGCACATGTAAATCGGCATAATGCAAGGATCTGTCACTAATTTTCATTTAACTTCTTCCAGTCTATTGCTGACAAATTTTTAAAAGCCGTAGATCATACATTGGTTTGTGCTACTAGAGAGCTAGCAGTGAAAGGCCACGTTAACTAACAAATCATGTCCCTAGAGCTGTGCCAGTTGCTGACATGATTGATGGTGCTGCTGCGTCACATAGGGCCTTATTTAGAAGAAGATATGTATGGCCTTTGGGAGCTCACAAGACTCCAGACGGCCACATACACTGGCTGCACATCAGGACGTCCTCGCCCAAAGGAGTGTCAATCTGGTTTGCAAGGCCCAAAAGAAAAAAACCCTAGTTCTTCACCATGGAGTCATGGAGCTGGAACAAATGCATTCCTAATTTCCTCTGTATCCCAAGTCCTACTTCTACATCTTTCTTACTTCCCTCATTGGATAACAGGCACTACTGTAGCCATATGTAACTGGCCAGTGGGGGTCTGTGACATTATCTAGGGTTGGCTTATTTTGCAAGGACAAAATCAGCACTGAATATATTCATCCAAGATAGAAGTATCCTGCCTGACAAGAGAGTAGCCTCTGTGGCTACAATCACCTGGAATTATTGAAGAATCATTGCAGAGAAGGGGGGCTAGCAGTCAAGGAGGGAGTCATGGTCTGATTTTCAGGGCACTTAGCACCTGTAGTGGTTACTGTTAGTTTTGGGTGTTCAGCCCCTTTGAAAATCAGGCTGTAATGGTCTGGGTGGAGTCCTAAGGTAGTAAGTAAAGAAAACAAAGGCATGTTGTCTCTTGCCTTCCTGCTTGTTTATCTAATCAATCAACGTTTTTATGCCATGCCCATGCCCATGGTATCTGAATTTCTACAGGAGCTGTATTGCATTATTGCTAAGGAGGTCAAGGGTAGGGTGATGCAGGAGCGACTGCAAAATCATGAGACCTTCAGGCAATATATGGATCTTGGGTGACCTGCAGCATTGGGCAGGATGACACAACCCCTCTGAATGTTGTGCAGAGGAGTAAGCCAACCTTACACCCTGATGGGAGGCTGTGGTGTAGGTTTCCTGCTCCTATGTGGATTTTCCCTGTGTAGGGAGAGGCCGTCTCTTTCTCTTAACTTTACTTATCCTGGCTTCACATTTGTGCTTTTACTCCCATTCAGATCATTGTTATATACAATTTTAACCCATATAATATTTTTAGATATACGGTTTGCATTTGTAAAAGGCTATTTACATATTTCGGTATTTTTAAATTTCTTGAGGTACTGTTGGCTCTGTGGAGCCTTAAGCATGTTGCACTCTCAGCAAAGCTATTTATATATTGACCTGCCTAGGGACTACTTTCTGAACTGCTGGCATGCAACCTCCTCTGAGAAAGTATTTAAGCCCTGGTTGTTGGCAATAAAAAGTATAACGCACGTATCACATCAAATAATACTAATTGCATCAAATACTATTAATTATTTTCAAATGTTCTGCTCAATTCAAAGTGCAATTATCAGTCTCCTGGTTTAGGAATAAAGTATAGGGGCTGTGTTACCAGCTGTGGTCCTGAGAGTTTCCTTAGCTCCATTGGGAGTGGAGGAATCGGCTTGTGAATTGTGCCCTCACTCTGTACATAATGTCAATATATTAAAAAATAGCCTCTCTAGCAGTAGTTTCAACAGCTTTCAAGTACTGATTATGAATCTCATTGCATAGCTTATTTTTCCTTTTAAACTTGACTTTAATCTCCTCTTTACACTATGCACATTTAATGCAATGAAGATGTAGTTCCTTTGCGCTGGGGTACAGAAAGCTCAAAAATACTCAACCAGATATATTCACCTCTCCACAAATATTACCAAGTTAATCCTCAACCCAACATGGTGGGTACTATTATCCCTGTTTGACAAAGTGGGTAGGAAGGCACACAGGTTATCTATAGAGCTGCTTGGCAATTTTTCAATGAGATGTTTTCCCATCAAAAACAAAAACGTTGATTTGCAAAAACCTACACCGTTTGTGGTAAAGGGTCAGTTTTGACTAATCTCTTGACTCAAAAATTTTTGGAGAATAAGTTTAGAAATTGTTGAAATGAAAAATGTCAGTGTCCTCATTCCAAATGACTTTTGTTTAAAAATGTAATCTCATTAGAGTTAAAAAATAGTTGAAAGTGAATCAAAACATTTTGAAATTATTGGACAAAATGTTTTGATTGACTCAGACCAATTTTTTTTTTAAACATTTTTGAGATTTTGACTTCTCATCCAGATTTACGATGGGAAAACTGTTTGAAATCAGAAGTATTTTCCGGGGACAGGAAAATTGCTTACCATCCAGCTCTAGTTACTTGCTCATTGCTACATAGAGCCTGCTCCAAAGTCCACTGGAAAAAATATAAAGGGTCTCAATGATTTGACTGGATTTTGGATCAGGTCCACTCCAAGTGGCAGTGCTGTGTTTGGAATCGGTAGGTATTTCTGGTCTCCAGCTCCAAGTTCCATCACCCACACTACCTGCCACTGTTTTAGGGGGTGTTCTGAGTGTATGTCCTGTTCATACTGCCCTCCAGCGCTCCAACCCATGATGTCCCCTCCTTCCAGACAGGGTGATCTGAATGTGAATTCTTCTTGTGCCTGTCAAAGCCATTATTTGTTTGGTCAAAGGGAAGCTCTTCCAGAGCATCATAAAGTGCTCCCTCTGCTTTGGCTGTTTCATTGGCTTTATGTTTTTTGCAGGGTGAGGCAGGGAGATATAATAGCTAGTAGAATGGATGTGGCACAATTGGTGTCTCCAAAACTGGAAAAAATGATTTTTAAAATATATATTTTTAAAGCAACATAACTGTGCCCAATAAATGAAGTGTCTTCTCTTTCAGGTCTCATTTGTGATCTCTCACTTGAAGGTCTCATTTGTGATGAGTGGATTTGTACTCAGCTTCCTCATTTGCTTCTTAATATTTCATCCAAAGTAGTAACACAGTTATATTGTAATAAGAAAAGAAATATGGACAGATGTAGTTGCTGAATTTATAGGTGCTTGTCTTCTGGCTTCTTTAAATATAAAGAACTCTCATGCACTGGGCAATATCGAATAGAACTCTGCATTTTGCAGCCCTTTGTGTTACCCAAACATGCCATGAAAAGACTTTACTATTACTGTTCTCCTTGTTATTTATTTATAATACCAGAAAAACACAAGCGGACGAGTGTCATTCTTATTAAGGCACAGACTTGGGAGTTGGGTTCTAGTCTTGGATGACATCCTTTATGGCTTTGGCAAATCACTTTGTCCACTCTTTCTCAGTTTCCCATCTGTGAAAGGAGTATAGTGCCAAGCGGCTGCAGTTGGAGGCATTGTAAGTCAGAGGTCACTACCACTACAACCTCTTACAGGCTGCAGCATGCTTTTCTCACCCCTGTTAGCCCTTTTCTGACCTTTCTTGCCTCCTCTTGGAAATAGTTGATTCTACAGTTCCCTAGTTCTTGCATGCTGAGAATGCAAGGGCCTAGACTTTGCTTGACCCTGAGCAGGAGCACAAGGCTTGGGGGAAGATTTCTTACACTCTCACTCTCTTGTATGGTGCATTGTCAAAGGGCTAAGTACACTCCAGTACTTGAAATGCAGGCAGAGAAGACAGGAGCTTGGTTTTTTAAGAGTTCATCTAAGGGCCCATCCACACTGCAAGGATAACCAAATCCCCTGAACCAGTTAGAACACAGTTAATGTTTGCATTGTGGACTGAACCTGACTATGTTGTATAACCAGACTAAAGCCTCTTCACATTCCATTCAGCTGTTAGAACTTTAAGGATTACCCACATTAAATTTAATTGGAGTTACTCTACCTGTATTTGAACATATAGTTCCAGAGAGTCTAGGTGTTTCAAACCTAATGCTTAGCCCCCTATACCACATTTAAACATTTCAGCCTTATTCTTAGGGAAAGTCCTTTCAAATTAATAGAAGATATGACCAGATTGGATAAGTACATTGACAAGATCTTTCTAATAATACAGTCAACAGGGAGGTATTAGGTGGTGACATACACATTTTCATAATTAGGGTTCAGCGTCAACATGCTATGGAAACACCTAGGCAACTGCCACCTCTCATAATGCTATTGATTTGAGCTGTCTGCAAACTTAGTAAACAGTGCTATGTGGGTCAAATTCCAAAGATAACTTTGGATCCAGAATTTAGGCTAAAACTATATATTTAAAAAAAGAAAAAGAAAAGAAAAATTGGAGATACCAAAAAGGTTGAGGGGCATACACTATCAGCATAACAGACCTGCACAACATTGATAAAATTGATCATTCCATTACACGATATGACATCGACTTTCCAAAAAAGATCATATGAAAGGTTCATATAATTGTCTGTAAGCATATGCTTAACTTAAGTTGCCTAATGTTAAACACGTGCTTGAATGCTTTGCAGAAGAAGGATGTGCAGGTAAATTGAGGACTATGAATGGTTGAGCAGCAAAAGGTGTATTCTAATATATAGTAAAACTCTGATAATCTGAACCCGTTTACCTGAAAATTCACTTCTCTGAAATGGGGTCATGTCTCTTGACATTCATGACTTACATTAAAAAAATTCCCCTTTATCTGGATTGCTTTAATGTCTCAATTCCATAAAAACAGCCACCTTTATGGCTGCCTTAAAGAGTGGCTTTCCTATGGCAGCATGGCAGAGGTGACTGAATTCTCTGTTGCAATGCATTGGCTTTGCTGTAGGCACCACAGCAAAACACATTAATTTAAGCTGTTTTTTTAATATCCATCCACTGACCTTCTCTGTAGTAAATAGATGTGAAATTGCAAACTAAACATTGTTATGACTGAAGAATCTAGTCCAATATACTTGTTAGTAACTTAAAAATAATCCCCAAATGTTGTTAATCCTGTTATGATTCATGTTCACCACAGAATTACTTGAGGGTTTTTTTTTTCTAAATGATTTTGTTATTAATCTCTGAACTCTTTTTAAAGTATGTGGTTTTATTGTTCTCTGATCAACTGAGCTTATAATGATGTTTCTCTGTGGTTATCAGCTTCCACACATTCTGCAGTTCTAACTTTTACATTCTTTTTTTTCTTGTCCTTTTATATTTAATTCAACACTATTTCTTGAAAATCAAAGGGTACCATTTTAAAACAGGTTTTGTTTTTGCTCGTCAAAACACTAGAGGAAAAGTTAAGTTAAAGATCTCATTCATTTGCAATGCCCTCTAGAAAGCAAGATATTTTGCAGAGAAATAAAGGGCATTATACAGACGCACAAAAATCAAATCATAATGTAGATAATCATTAAATACACATGTACTGTAGAGTGAAAATATTTTAGCATTGCTTAAATGTTTGGCAAATGTGTTCATCTCATTTGAACATAATAGCTTTAAAGTTTTGAATATAGGTATTTTAAAAATTGTGCCAATCTAATTATATATTGAAAACCCATCTAATTACCATAACAATGGTATATTTTTGCCTGATGCTATTTTGAATCACTGCAGGTTGAAGTTTTGAGGTCAGTTTGAGAACTTCACTTTGCTGTGGTCAATTTTAAAGGAAACAGGCTAGAGTGATGGTCAAAATTGCAACAGTGTTGAGGAAAGTTTACATTTTGAATGATTTTTAAAATATTTCTTACTCTTTGTCATTCTGTCCGTCTCAGATGCAGTGTGGGCTTACAGCAAAGCATTTTGGGGTTCTGCAGTCACACAGAACCCCCTAGAGGCAGTGGTGATGATGTGCTCAGAAAAAGGTCAGTTGCTTCCAATTGCAGTAAAAATTTAACATCCTGTTTTTGTCTTTCTATATCGGCTACCTCAGTAGTTCCAAAGCTGCATTCCTGCCTGTTTTTAACAGGATGCAACAACCATTTCCTTATTTTGTATGGCTATTTTTATTAGATTACAACTACTTTACATTATGATTCATTGAGGGTTAAAACTCAGCTGTCCATTTGCTGTACATATAGCCAAAAAAGATTTCTTTGATGTTAGAGAGCTTTTTTTTTTTTTTTGAAAGGTCTCTCTAAATTTTGTACAGACTGCTGGATTAATGAATGATGAATATTACAATACACTGGAGAACATACAGTGTGGGCTGTGCATATGCACAGCTTTTGCATCTTTGGTGAGGTTAGAAGTGGATGAAATCATTTGAAACTGTTTATAATTTTTTGTTTTATTAAAAGCAGATGCTCACTCTGAAGACTGCATAATGCACTATTATGCACACCTGATTCATTGCTTTATGATTTTCCACCACTGTAAAAATAAATCATGCTAGCAAAAATATTCTCAGTTTCTCAGTAAAGCTAAATGAAATCAAATACAAAGATTGTGATACATTAAATCACAAACATAACTATATACTTTATAGCCAGCTGTTAGTTCTCAATGTGCACATTTTAAACAGAAACATTTATCCAACATGCTGATTAGCAATCAGTTCTGAAAAGCCTGATTATCTGTTTAGTCCTTTTAATCTTTTGCATCTTAAATGTAAAGTTAATAGTTCATCTTCCTTGATGTTTTTATATCTTTAAAATATTAAAGTCAATTAAAGTAAATTAAAACTGTCAATAGAAACAATATGGTAGTAATATGGATACGTTGTGCTAGTAATGTTTAAATCCCCATCTCTTGTAACCCATGTTTGAAAGAAAATATACTGAAAATATGTGTGTGTGTGAGAATGAGAGAGAGACATACACATATATGCATACATATATTGATAAAATTTAAAAGCTATACAAATTACGAACTGAAAAATATGGGCACACTAAAATATCTAGATAAAAACGCTGCTAGCATCTTAATTACAAATAATCCCTAATTATTGCAGACCTTCACCTTTATTTTTTAATATTCCATTTTTAACCATGAATGAAATTAACCAAGGAAAGCATGTGGGGTTATTTTAAATCTAAAATATAACACCCCAGTGTGACTTGATTCTTCCATTTTCACAGTGTATTCCTATCATTAGCAAATACAAAATTTTAAATATTGCTAGTTTTGTTGGCAATCAATGGTTCAAAAGTTCATACAAGACCATATGTCCTAATAATATTTATCTATATCTAGAACAATATGGAACTGTCACATAGGATCCCACATGCAAACAAATGATGGAATGCAGGGGAACGCTTAGATCTAGCCTTTTCTTTTTTGTCCGACAAGCTAATGCAATAAGGGCAATAATAAAATGTTGTGTAGTAGGCCAAAAGTCTGTGACAGATAAGAAATGTTGGAAACCAATGAAGCTTTTGTACAATTAGATTTTTTTTTTTTTTTTTTTTTTGAGGCAGCGCTGTAAGGGTTGTCCAGAGCCTGTTCAGTTCTGATTGATGGTAAAATCATAACTACATCATATTAGCTGTAGAGTTCACTGACAGGTTACTGCAGATTAATATTGCTACTGCTGTTCACTTACTATCAAACCGGGGAAAATATGAATTAAGCTGCTCTTCTAACAAACCTGCATAAGACAAGGTATAGTGTTTTACTGAACAATCTCTGTTGTGTCATTGGAGAAGGTGATACAAATAACATTTATTTCAGTGGTATGTAGATATCTAGTAACATACTAATTAGTTTTGCTAGGAGACCTTGACAATGCTGACCAGGTAGCAATCGTGCCTACTTGGTGATATTTTTGAACTTTAGTTTATGATTAAAATGAACTTGAAAATGATATTTTAGTCCAACACTTTTTGATTTAAGTCTTTAATACAATGCAAATTGCAATGGTGTATATTAGATGCATATACCTTGTCGAATGTGAAATGTAAAATGATTTTAGGGACCTGGTTTTCAAAGGTGCTGAACACCCTGAGCTCCCAATGATTTTACTTGGAGTTGTGGGTGCTCAGCATTTCTTGAAATCAGTCCCTGTATGTTTAATGTCCATTGAATAATACATTTAGCTCACTCAGGATGGCTTAGTAGGTGCTACCACTTGGGATACTCAATGAAGGACCCCAAGAATTGTCTTTCTCAGACCCAAGTGGGAGGGCTGATTTTGTGTGAAGTCACAAATGATTTTTGCTGGGCGCCTGCTCTGTCTACACCCCCACCCAGCAAACACTTATGCAAGCCTTCACCTACTTGCCTGCCATGACCATCTACCCCATAAACCTTGAGAGATGTACTTCCTTTCTCCTCCATGGAAAACAACCAGATCCAATCCCATCCAGCTACTGAACTCCTCTCTTTCCTACTACTGATAAGCATTTCAGTTAATTCTCCCCCTTCCTCCACTCTCAGCTATGACAAAAGCCTTCTAAGACCCTTTTCGTGGACACCGCTAACCTCCTCACAATCTAAATATGGTTTGCAGTTAACCAAAATCTGTCATGATCCCCATATATATTATTTCACTTGGGGCTTCTGAAAATCTCAGGCCAGCAAAGCAGCTCAGGCTGGAACAATCGTCACAATGGTTCTCTCAGCCTGGATTACAGAACGCTATTTAAGTTTGAAAAGGCTGCCTGTCTTTCCAGGTATCAGGGGGTAGCCGTGTTAGTCTGTATCTACAAAAACAACAAGGAGTCTGGTGGCACCTTAAAGACTAACAGATTTATTTGGGCATATCCGAAGAAGTGAGGTTTTTACTCACGAAAGCTTATGCCCAAATAAATCTGTTAGTCTTTAAGGTGCCACCAGATTCCTTGTTGTTTTTGTCTTTCCAGGCTGACTCTGTGGTCCGTGTGTGGAAGGAGTAAATGGGAAAAAAACATCAGCCCTAAATTCAAGGATAGTTGAAAGAAGCCTCATGACCCTAAATTAGCTAGTTCTGTGTGTGTGCTTGGTAAATGGGAAAGGGAGAGATCCCATTGGTTTGCTCTCTGATTGGATTGGATGCTGGGGCAAGGGACAACAGAGAGAAGAGGATTGATCAGAGATCTAACCTCCTGCTTTGAAACTGACTTTCTCTATGGTCAAGTTGCTTAACTTCTTTGCCTCAGTTTTATCATCTGTAAAAGGAGGATAATACTTCACTGAGTATTGTAAGGAGGAATTAATTAATGCTTATATAGCACTCTGGACAGCATATGGGCTATGCAATGCTACAGTATTATTACAAACAATCCAAAAAGTCTGACATTAATAGTGCTTATAATTTAAAAAAATGTAGTCATGCATCTTTACTGCAAATCTAAGCTGAGTTTAATACTTTGTCAAGTAGACATTGTTTTTTTATGATAGCTATTCTGTGATTCATGAGTTAACATACTGTACAGATACCAGAATGCATAAGTGAGTTATAGACATATATCTCAAGAGTAACACAGCAGTCTTCCATTATCCAACTCAGTTAAAATATCTTGTCTATCATATCTTTTTTTAAAATAGATGAATACTACAATTTTTTTTTAAGTGAAAAATTGTGTGAGAGAACATACTGTTTGGCTGGCAATGTGTTTGGGTTAGAACGACAATTTATGTTATCAAGACAATGCAAGTAAATGATATATAATAGTATCATCATAGTAAATTACTGCTCTTCAGTGGCACTTAGTAGCCTTTCATTTCTATGAGAATTCTTCATTTATTTTACAAGGCACACACATTCCGTAGTTTATGTCTTCAGGGTTTTCTGCTTGACACATTCTATTTAAATTAAAACACACCTTTCCCTATGAAAAGTTTTGAAATGTCTGTCTATCATACATACGGTGAAGGGGGCCATATATGAATATATGTTTTCTGATGTTATAGTCCCAAGTGTTTGTATTCGATAAAGAAGGCATCGACACTGCTCTACAGCCAAAATGCTTCTGAAATAAATGTAGTCAAACTTTACTAATTCTGGGTCACTGAGAACAAAAATGATGCTTAAAATTGTTGATTGGCTCTAGTTTTCAAGATATGCTAATGGGTCAGTATATACGACCCTTGACTTGGGAATGGCGGAGGATAAGTGAGTTATAAAGGGAAGGGATCTCAATTTAAACCAGAAATGACTAAAATACATCTTTGACTGGATCGATGAATAAATCTATGACTGGGTTTGGCCAGTACTTGCTTTTTAGGCAAAACAATGAATGATGCAATCTGAAGCTGGTATTGCGTCATACATGATATGAATTGCATCATGTTATTTCTAGAAGTCATGGATGATGCAATCATAACGAAGCTTACATCACTCTGCTGAACAAATTGCCCTATATCAGCTCTAGAAATCATACAGTGTCGTGCTCTCTTATTTGTCAGTGTTGGATTTTGCAAAGGGACACATTTCTGTTTAGCTAAAGTGAGCAGAGATGCCTCTTACTTGTGTGAACAGTGCAGATAACTTCTGCTATGTTTGTGGTGAAGTGACTTTTGCATCACAAAAGCGCAGTATAACCACTATGGTTAAGAAAGCCTATCACCTTTATTTTGGCTGCAAAATTGGAGATCAGGACAAGAGGTGGGCCCCACACATATGCTGCAACACTTGTGCAACAAATCTTCACCAGTGGTTGAACAGGAAAAGGAAATATATACCTTTTGCAGCGCCAATGATTTGGAGAGAGCCAACAGATCATACCAGCAATTGTTACTTCTGCATAGTGCCTCCAGTTGGGAAAGGTGTGTCAAAGAAGAAAAAGTGGACTGTGCATTGTCCAAACATTCCACCAGCTATACGCCCAGTACCCCACGGAGAAGGACTGCCGGTTCCTGATGCACCAGAATCATTCTCACTTGAGTCAGACGAGGAAGAGGAAGAGGATGAAACTTCTGGTCCTGAACCATCAATGTCACAGGACCCACATTTTCTCCTATTCTCCTCCTCTGAACCACACCTCATAACACAAGGTGAACTGAATGACCTTGTCAGGGATTTGGAACTACCTAAGAGTAAGGCAAAGCTGTTGGGCTCCAGACTACAGCAGTGGAATCTCCTGGCAGGTGATGTTAGGGTTTCCATGTTCCATGACCGTCAAAAGGATCTTGTCCCATTCTTCTTCATGGAAGGTGATCTTGTAGCCTGCAACAACATCGATGGTGTGATAGCAGCCCTCAGCATTGTTCATGATCCAGATGAGTGGAGACTGTTCATTGATTAATTGAAGACGAGTCTTAAAGCTGTTTTACTGCATAATGGCAATGTTTCGCCATCAATTCCAGTTGTTCATGCAGTCCATATGATTGGCCACTCCAACAGTCATTGGAGCCTGGGAGGAAAAGTGTTCAGCATCCACCACTTGTTGAATCAAGGAAGATTTTGTTACCACCCTTACACATCAAGTTGGGTCTGATGAAGAACTTTGTCAAGGCCATTGACAAAACACAAGCAGCTTTCAAGTAACTCCGTGGAAAATTTCCAAGGTTAAGTGAAGCTAAGATAAAGGATGGTGTCTTTGTTGGTCCTCAGATTCGTGAACTTCTTCGAGATGATGCATTTGACCATGCACTGCGTGGCAAGGAAAAGACAGCATTGCGAGCCTTCCAGTTAGTGGCAATACATTTTCTAGGAAACAACAAGGTAGACAACTACAGGTTGTTGGTGGAAAACCTCCTCAAGGCATACAAAAGCCTTGGTTGCAACATGTCACTAAAGATACATTTTTTGCACTCTCATCTAGATTTTTTTCCACCGAACTGCGGAGCAGTGAGCGATGAGCACGGCGGGCGATTTCACCAGGACATTGCAACAATGGAGAAAGCCTATCAGGGCAAATGGAGTCCATCAATGCTTGCAGACTATTGCTGGACAGTGACAAGAGATGCTCCATTTAATGAATACAAGAGACAAGCCAAGAAGCACTGAGTAGACACTGAATAGGACTAAACTATGTACATAATAGTTTTTTGCCTTTTGTTTCATAATAAATTTTATTTATATAACCCTTTTGCTGATTTTTAAAGTGTTACATAAACAAGACAGGTGAAATATTATCATGTAAAGCAACCATAAACACATGAAAAGACCTAGGTTTACAATTTATGATTAAAACTCTATCTACACAATATACATAGACATAAAATGTAAAAATTTAAATATCTTAGAAACAGTAGCCAATCAGTTGTTTTAATTGTCATATTTGAATTCAGCACATCAAAATACATAATAAATAGCACATTTTATCCCTGAAGCAGACGACTACTCAAAAATTGTAGACCAGTGTAGCCCATATGTCTGGATATCTGCTAGGATGGAGGAAGTTAGCTTTAGTCAGTGGTTAAAAGGACTCTTAGGGCCAAATTTAACCATAGCACAACTCCATTAACTTCCATGAGGTTGTTCCTGTTTCCAAGAGTATGGAATTTGCCCCATAGACTATTTATGTAGAAACGCAACTTATCTAGTGACCAGGCAGTACAAATGGTCGTTTGTTTGGGGGTGAGGGGGATGATACAAAGGGGTGGGGGGAATAGTCAGAGTGAAAGAGTGTTGTGAATTTTAGAAGTGTCTAATTAGGTTTTTGCCTGTGGAATTTGCCTTTGCCCCAAGTCAAGAAGCCCAGCTGTTTTACAACAGGGGCTTTTGCCTTCTAGCAATAACTGCAGACAATGTGTGACCTAAACTGCAAATGTATTTGCAAGGACAACTTCCTTCACTCTTCTAAAGAGATTCCATAAAATATGTTATGCCAAATATGCCAATGTTATTTAGAAGGTCATACAACTGTTTCATTTTTATTTATTTTTCTGACTTTGGTTTTCTAAAATTTTGAGAAGTCCTAGTAATATTAGGATGAATTTCATTAAAGGCACCTTGCTGAAATTCTATTTCATTTGGTTATTTTAAAAAAGGATCAATCTTTAAAATGAAAAGTTTGATGGAATATTAAATTTGATGAATCATTGCCAGTTTCCATGTTTGTTAACTTTTATATACCACATTAAAGCATTCATTGTCACACCACACTGCTTTGATTGGCTCCTAAAAGGTTAATGACTTGATACTGCCTGGTGTTCTTAGCTTTAGTGTTTGCAGGCGGTTTGTGGTGAGTTTGGAGTGCTTTGAAATTGTAACAAAGAGATAGCTTTTCCTTTCCTCTATTTCAAGTCCAGGAAGCATTTTCAACCTTCTTGCACATTGAGGCTGCAGTAGCTTTCTCACCATTGAACTACTGTGGAAAATGTGGTAGCAACGTAGTAACACCACACAACAGAGATATAGATATGAAGAGCTTACCATTCATCCATAAAATGTTTCACATTCATGTGGCCCATTCTGAAACAGAGGTTAAAATTAAGGCAACCATGATAAGTTTTACTGATGGTAAGTTTCTTAACTAAAATCTGACTTTCAATATCTTATATTAAAGTGGTTGCACTTAAAAACATTTCCTCCATTTTGACAGAGATTTATTCCCTATTTTTAAGTATAGGGAATATTTTTCAAACTGGTAGAATCTTTCAACATGGAAGAAATTTTTAAGTGTGACTAATGTCAATATATCTCTGACATGACATTAGTAACCATAACCATTCTGATTGCAATATGGAAGCAAGACTGCTTTTTTCTCCAGTGCTCTCATGTTACATGCTTAAGTTGATTAGAATAATATTACATTTATATCTCTTGAAAAGCCTGTTGGTGAACTTGTAGTTTGGACAGCAAAAAACAAGTAAATAACATTTTCTAAAGTCTGTTCTTTTAAGTCCTTTATGTCCAGATTTTATGAAATTTGAGCTCTTCTTTGAGAAGGAAATAGCCCTCCTGACAAAGTCATGTGTGAAGTTAATTAAAAAAAAGATAGTATTGAGGTTCTGCTCTGAAGGGAGTTGTTAGTAAAACAAATGACTCTAACTGTTTTTGTATGGAAGACAAATCAAAGCATTTCCATGAAGTAACAGGAGTGACCTGCTGTAACTTAACCATTTCCTGAGCAAATACAAGCTGTGCTATTGGATGGGTGATAGTTCCCATGTTAGCCATTGTACGAAGAAAAATAAAAGTTCATATAAAAGAGGCCACCAAGAGTTATATGGCTGCAATTGTTTCCAAACTGAAACAAGTTGGTATTTGTTTATTATTGTCAGTATCATGTTATATTGTTCTTGTAGAATCCATAAAACCTAAACGCTCTGAAATATTACCACTAAATATCCAGGGAATGCAGACAGGGAATGTCAGACCAGATGCACTTAAACAGGGAACGGGCTAAAACAAAAGTTAATAAAATGTTGACCTTGATTTTATCTACCTTCTTAATCTTACACCAGTGAGGTGTTTCATTTGAATAAAGAAAAAAACTTGAACATAAGAAAAGGAATATATTTAAACATATTCTATAAAATGGTCTTTCATTTAGTCAACAATTGAAGTTGAGGAAGAAGAAGTAATAAATCTAAACCTCCAACTTCCTTGCCATAGCCTGTGTGTTATCTTAGTAGTTTAAAATGTTATCCATTAATTTTCTGGACTATTCAGATGTACAAAATACTGTCTTGTTAGAACTATTTAGACTTGTATAGTAGCTTGCATTTTCATAGTCATTACCTTTGCATTGTGCATAACAAGTGATGCAGAAAACTAATGGGCAAAGATGTCATCTTGTGGTTCCTGCCTTAGCAGATCTGTCTCTTGTAAGAAGCTACTGAAATAATCTAGTGATCTAGAAGATAGAGATATTGTTGTCAACAAATATAAATATGTTTTCTTCTCTTCATGGAACACTGCAAGAAAACTGGTTCTGTTTAATGAAAGCATGTTTCAAAAGCAAGTGATTTTAAAACAATGCATACTTGGACTTGGAAGAAAGATGATGCAGAGAGAGATGAGAATAGTAGTTTGTAAATCAGATGCATTGTCAAGTACTTAAACTGGCTAATTACAGTGCTTTTTTACTGTCGCTGATTTTAGCAGTTACAGATTTCCCTATGTGTGTGAGAAATGTTCGTTATTTCTAACAGTCTGAAAATTAGTGTATTTGGGGGTGCGATATGGACAGTCTGTTCACAGAGTAAACAAATATCTAACGGGTATCTGCAATTCACAAACTTTTCTGTAGGGAAACAAAAACCAAACCAACCAATCAAAAACCCAACCAAAAAAACCCATCTATCATCTGGTTAATCGTATCTCAAAGATACTTCAAAGTAAATTAAGTAGAGTAGCTCTTATCATCTGCAGCTGCTTAGTAAGAATGTCATGTGAGCAGTGTAGTTTTGAAGATATGTCTAACAGGAAGTCAAATTTGTGATGACTTGGTCCAGAATCTGGTAGGTATCATGTTGCTAATATTTTTTTCCATCCCACCCCTGTCATATGAAAATGTTGATTACTATATATTTGTAAGGACTCTGTCAGATCACATAGGGAATGCAGATGTGAAGGAGCTTGAACTTCAAGGACAGACTGCATCATAAGACATTCCTTTTATAAGTTTCATTTGCCAGTAGCAAGCTCTTGACTTTTCTGACTTAAAAACAAAGGGGCAGATCCTCAGCTGGTTTAAACTGTCATGACTACATAAAGTCAATGGAACTGTGAAAATTACCATGTACCCCCTTTGTGTCTGATACATTTATTTATATCAGCAGCTCATAAACAGACACTGGCTCATTCCAGTTCTTGAATTAGGATTCTGTATGACAACGCTTCAGACAGCTAACTAACATAAAAGAGAAAAATATAAAATTCTAAAACATGCAAAACCACAGTGCCTCCCATTTTTTAACTAAGTTGACCTTTCATGTTGGTCTCTCTTTCTGTGTCCACTATAAACTCCTTTAAGGTCTCAGAAGATACATTTGGTAATCATTTTTCTCAGGTTTTTAAAGTTCCCTTGTTTTTTAAAAAAGTTATGTGTATGTGTTTGGGGGGAGGGAGGGGAATGTAATCATTGAAGACCAGATTCAAAACCTATTGGAAGTTTCAATACTGAAACTGAAATTTGGGGGATGACCCAGAGTGACCTCTTCTGGCTGCCATCACTGATGAGGGTCTGGCCCCCTGAGCCATAAGCACTGGCCAGCCTACCACCAAAGGGGAGCTCAGAGAAAATGTCTTCCTTTAAAAATCCCTTACAAAGGTTGAAATTTGGAAACTGTTTTTGAACAGGCTTTTTGCAGGGAGAGAGAAAACTGATATTTGAAAAAATTAAATGGCGGAGGCCAAGTGCAGACTTAATCAGAAAGGGTCAGCTGGCAAATGAATTTAGGGTCCCAATGATAGAAACCTTGCTTCAGTCATTACTAGGGTTTATTATTATTTGTATTACAGTAGTACCTAGAGGCACAATGGTGCTAGGGCCTGTACAGACACAATCCCAGACGGAAAGAGCTCACAATATGAATCTGCAAGTCTGTTTGATTGCACTTGGGGGGTATGGTGCATGCACAGACATACAAGTATGTACACACAGCCATGCACACACACTCCCATACCGTCCCCACAAAGTATCCCACCCAGGCTGTATTCATTACACATAGAATCATAGAATATCAGGGTTGGAAGGGACCTCAGGAGGTCATATAGTCCAACCCTCTGCTCAAAGCAGGACCAATCCCCAACTAAATTGTTCCAGCCAGGGCTTTTTCAAGCCTGACCTTAAAAACCTCTAAGGAAGGAGATTCCACCACCCCCCTAGGTAACCCATTCCAGTGTTTCACCATCCTCCTAGAGAAAAAGTTTTTCCTAATATACAACCTAAACCTCCCCCACTGCAACTTGAGACCATTATTCCTTGTTCTATCATCTGGTACCACTGAGAACAGTCTAGATCCATCCTCTTTGGAACCCTCTTTCAGGTAGTTGAAAGCAGCTATCAAATCCCCCCTCATTCTCCTCTTCTGCAGACTAAACAATCCCAGTTCCCTCAGCCTCTCCTCATGAGTCATGTGCTCCAGCCCTCTAATCATTTTTGGTGCCCTCTGCTGGACTCTTTCCAATTTTACCACATCCTTCTTGTAGTGTGGGGCCCAAAACTGGACACAGTACTCCAGATGAGGCCTCACCAATGCCGAATACAGGAGAATGATCACGTCCCTCGATCTGCTGGCAATGCCCCTACTTATACAGGCCAAAATGCCGCTAGCCTTCTTGGCAACAAGGCACACCGTTGACTCATCTCCAGCTTCTCATCCACTGTAACCCCAGGTCCTTTTCTGCAGAACTGCTGTCTAGCCATTCCGTCCCTAGTCTGTAGCAGTGCATGGGATTCCGTCCTAAGTGCAGGACTCTGCACTTGTCCTTGCTGAACTTCATCAGATTTCTTTTGGCCCAATCCTCTAATTTGTCTACATCCCTCTGTAACCTATCCCTACCCTCCAGCATATCTACCACTCCTCCCAGTTTAGTATCATCTGCAAACTTGCTGAGGGTGCAGTCCACGCCATCCTCTAGATCATTAATTAAGATATTGAACAAAACCGGCGCCAGGACTGACCCTTGGGTCACTCCGCTTGATACCGGCTGCCAACTAGACATGGAGCCATTGATCACTACCTGTTGAGCCCAACGATCTAGCCAGCTTTCTATCCACCTAATAGTCAATTCATCCAGCCCATACTTCTTTAACTTGCTGGCAAGAATTCTGTGGGAGACCGTATCAAAAGCTTTGCCAAAGTCAAGGAATAACACGTCCACTGCTTTCCCCTCAGCCACGGAGCCCGTTATCTCCTCATAGAAGGCAATTAGGTTAGTCAGGCATGACTTGCCCATGGTGAATACATGCTGGCTGTTCCTGATCACTTTCCTCTCCTCTAAGTGCTTCAGAATTAATTCCTTGAGGACCTGCTCCATGATTTTTCATGGGACTGAGGTGAGGCTGACTGGCCTGTGGTTCCCAGATCCTCCTTCTTCCCTTTTTTAAAGATGGGCACTACATTAGCCTTTTTCCAGTCATCCAGGACCTCCCCCGATCGCCATGAGTTTTCAAAGATAATGGACAATGGCTCTGCAATCACATCTGCCAACTCGTTTAGCACCCTTGGATGCAGTGCATCCGGCCCCATGGACTTGTACTCATCCAGCTTTTCTAAATAGTCCTGAACCACTTCTTTCTCCACAGAGGGCTGGTCACCTCCTCCCCATGCTGTGCTGCCCAGTTCAGTAGTCTGGAAGCTGACCTTGTTCGTCAAGAGAGAGAGGCAAAAAAAAACATTGAGTACATTAGCTTTTTCCACATCCTCTTTCACTAGGTTGCCTCCCTCATTCAGTAAGGGGCCCACACTTTCCTTGACTTTCTTCTTGTTGCTAACATACCTGAAGAAACCCTTCTTGTTACTCTTAACATCTCTTGCTAGCTGCAACACCAAGTATGATTTGGTCTTCCTGATTTCACTCCTGCATACCTGAGCAATATTTTTATACTTCTCCCTGGTCATTTGTCCAATCTTCCACTTCTTGTAAACTTCTTTTTTGTGTTTAAGATTGTGTTTAAGCAAGGATTTCACTGTTAAGCCAAGCTGGTCGCCTGCATGTGAAGGCTAGGAAAGGGTTATGGACAAGCCTCCTGAATCCCTGAAGGAAAGAGGAACAGAATAACTCAATATAATCACTGAAACCAACTCTGTGCTCTTCAGCTCTGATCTCTCCTCTGATCACAAAGAGCCCAGCAATTCTGGAACAGATGTTTTAATCCAGCAGCTGTTTGTGCTTTAGGGTCCAAAATTTTACTCAGAGAGGACACAGTTGGTATTTGTGAACCTTACTTAAGATTTTGTACTTCATAAGTAGCTACTGTGAGTGCCCGGTAGTTACCAGAGTATGGCCGGGGCACTGATTGTCTGCAGGTGCATTCTGGTTGGCTGCTCAGGCCTTTTTGGTGATCCCATAGCCATGTACCACCTCACAATGACACCACGCTGAAACTTCATCACTCATGTGAAAAGTCTGTCCCTCCACACATTAGGTGTAATGGATGAGGAGAAAAAATAATAGTAGGAAAATATTTTGTTTTTTGTTTTCAAAAAAATCTATCCTCCTTTCCCCATCCCAACCACAGTTTCACAAGTGATTTTTTTTTTTAAATATCCACACAGGTTTTTAGCGGCAAAGGCAGAACAATGTGTAACCAGCTTCCCCCCCGCCTCTATTTATCTATCCTCTACTATGTCTCCTTACAGCTTATTTCCCTTCTTTAACTCAATCAATTTTAAGGCCAGAAGAGACCATTATGGTAGTCGAGTCTGACCGCCTGTGTAACACAGGCCATAGAGCCCCCACCCCCGGTAATTCCTTCAGCAGGCCCATAACTTCCATTTGAGCTACAGCACATCTTTTAGAAAAATATTCAGGCTTGATTTAAAGACTTCAAGTGATGGAGCATCCACTGTGTTCCTAGGTAAGTTGTTCCCAAGTCTAACCACCCTCACTGTTAAAACGTGCTTCAGCTCGTAGGTGCTGGAACTAGGGGTGCTGCTACACCCCCAGGCTTGAAGTGATTTCCATCATATAAAGGGTTTACAGTTTGGTTCAATGGCTCTCAGAGCCCCCACTATACAAATTTTTCCCTCACCCCTGCTTCAGCTTCCAGCCACTGGAGCTCACTATGCCTTTTTTCTGCTAGATTAAATAGTTGTCTAGGATCAGAAATCTCTTTCTCATGTACATACTTGTAGACCATAAGCTCCTGGAGACACTAAACAGATTGAGTTTCTTAAATCTATCACTATAAGGCCAGTTTTCCAGACTTTGAATCTTTCTTGTAACTCTTTTCTGAGTCCTTTCCCATTTTTAAACGTATTGTTTGAAGTGTGGATACCAATGCTGGCCATCGTAGTCCCGTAATGGTCCCATTAATGCCACATACAGAGGTAATACCACCACTCTATTCCTATTTGTTATTCCTCTTCCTATGCATCAAAGCACCCTTAGCTAATGTAACACCGGGCACTCATATTCAGCTGGTTAGCTGTCATGACTTCAGTCACAACTTTTCAGGATACCGTCTCCCATTGTGTAAGAGTGACAAACATTCTTTGTTTCTAGTGATACATCCTTGCATTTGGGTGTGAGAAAAGACACGTTTGCTCAAATGAGCCCACTTTACCAAGTGATGCAGGTTAGTCTGTATAACTGAGCTGTCCTTGTCACTTTTTTGCAAGTTCGCTAATTTGTATGTCATCTGCAAATTTTACCAGAAATGATTTTATATTTTCTTCCAGATCATTGATAAAGCTATTTAGTAGCACTGGGACAAGTACAGATCCCTGTGGGATCCTGACTAGAAACACCACCAGAGGATGACTATTTCCAATTTACTTAATTTGATCTATGAATTAACCAGTTTTTAATCCCTTAAAATGGGCTACACTGATTTTGTACAGTGTTAATTTTTTTAACAGAATGTCATGTAGTACTAAGTCTGATGCCTTGCCATAAATATAGTATATTAGCACAGTTATCTTTATCAAACAAAATCAAGTCTGTTTAACTAGACCCATTTTTCCATTAAACCATGTTGATAGGCATTAGTTATGCTACCATTCATCCATGATTTTTGACCTTGATCGACGTCAGGCAAACTGGCCTATATTGGTGAGTGTTATCCCATTTTCCCTTTTTAAATATTCACATTACATTAACTTTTATCCCAGTGCTCAGGAACTGCTCCAGATTTCCAGGATTTGTTAAAAGTCAACATTAATGGCTCAGAAAGTTCCTTGGCTGATTCTTTTAATACTCTTGGGTAGAAGTTATCCAGTCCTGCTGAATTAAACGTCCTCCCTAGTTACTGTTGGAATAGAAAGTATAGCATCTGCACAGCTGGCTCAAGAACCGAAGTGCCATGAAAACCCATATACTACATAGTAACTTTTCGGAAAGGGTAATTATTTTTTAGGGGGAGAAACCACTGTAAAACCCAAACACTGTCATTTTAAGGTGTTAAAACGGAGAATTAAAATATTTACAGTAAAAATGAAGGGGCTGAGTCTCAGTTACTCCATTTCTGGACTTAAGGTAGCAACAAGTGGGTGGGGGTAACAGTGGCTCTAAGCCTTCTTTGTGCTCTCTGTACTTTGGAGTTCTATGGGGACCTGCCCAGGCCTTGGTGAAAGTTAGAACAGCCCCAGGGCTGCTCTGACTTAAACTCTGTTTCCCATAGTGCCTATGTGCTCTGGCCACACCTAGAATTCAGCTCTGATCTACCCCACTTACTACAAACCTAGGAGCATGGATGATGAATGGTCTTTATACCAGGTCTGTACCAGTCAGGGAGGTCAGGGGACTGTTTCCATCCTCACTAAGTGCCAGAACAGCATAAAGCATCCTTAGTGTAACTGAGAAAAAGGCCATGTTTTAATACACTTCAGTTCTTGGTGATTATACAGAAAGTGTCCCTCCCAACAGACAGAAGCTGCAGTGTGTGGCCCTTTCAGAGACATTTCCCCTCATTTTGTGCTGCAAAAGCTGAACCAAAGACCAGATTTAATTTGTACAAAGGAAAGTGAGTTAAAATTGCTTACTGAGCAACAAATAACTGTTGAAAGGTCAGTTGGGCTTGCAGGGCTAAGAGATAGGGGTAAGAGGTCCAAAAAGCCCAGAGAACATTAGAAAAAGAGAGTGAGGGTTAGAAAAAATTAAGAAACTAATATAATCAAATAAGAAAAAATGTATTTATTAATTTTGCCATCTTATTTTACTAAAAACTACTTTCTTAGTGGAAGGATATATTTCAGGGTTGGGGAACCTATGACCCATTGCTTAATTTCATCCGGCTCATGGCCCAAAATCTTGTGCATATGATGTGGTTGTCATTTCCTCCTCACCGTGCAGCACGTTCCTTCATCTAAACGTTCATTCTTCAGCTCCTGTGCCAAGGAAAAGCAACCTCAGCCATCACACTAAAAAAAAGTGGGTGAGTTGAACGTTGTATATTTCTCTCTAAAAAACCCCCCTAAATTAAGTTGCTTTTTACTGTTTGGGGCCCCTGATTGATTTTTTCTGTGGGTCAATGGCCCGTGATAGAAAAAAGGTTCCCCACCCCGATATATTTTATAACCTCTATAACTTTTTAATGAAATGTAATATTAATGAGCCATCCTCCAATAGCAATGACACTTCAGGGTGCGCAATAATAAGCGAGTGGTGCACTTCTCAAGCTGTTGAAGGAACTCAATATCTTACAGGTTTCAGAACTTTTTTGAAGTTTAGTCATCACTAATATTTACCTTAAACACTTCCTGGCAGTACATCTGGTCAGGAATTTTTTGACAAAACTGGTTCATCGGACAATGAAGATTCATTGAAACCTGTCTTGGGTCCAGGATGGACTTTCTGGTCAGGGAGAAAACAAGCTTAGAAGAGCCAATAGCCTGGTGGCCAAGGCATTCAAGTGGGATGTGAGAAAGAGAGTTCAAGTCCCAGTCCCTGCCTCATTGAACCTAGGTCTCCCACACCACAAGTGAGAGCCCAGATTACTGGCTATTCTGGGGTGAGCCCATCTCAATCTCTCCTGTTGAAGCTGTTTCCCTTTGTATAAATAATTCAATAGCCATTGGGTAAGAGCAAGCCCCAGTAGCCCCATGCTTGGGGCACTCGACTGGCATGTGGAAGAATGGCACAGCAGGGACTTGAACTTAGGTATCCCACATGCCTACACTAACCACCAGGTCATTGCTATTTTGGGGTCTTCTGCTCTCTCTCATTTTTTGTGAAAAACTTTGAAAGGACTGGTTCATCCCAATGCAGAAGGGGAAAGATTTTGAAATCTCTAAGTTTTCATGGGAAGAACAAAACATTGTTTACTCAGCTCTGCCTACCAACTCCATTAGGCTATTAGGATTTGGCAGAGAGAATAGTCAAATAAATAAATCTATGCTATTTCTAATTATACGATTCTTTGAGATACATTCTACAAATACATCCAGCAGGGGAGCAGAGTATTTTCAGGATCTAACCCTTACTGTCCAAGCGTGAAATCTTAGCCTTATTAAAGTCAACAGCAAAACTCCCATTGACTTCACCCTAAGTGTCTTTTCTGTTCTAGACTTCACACTAAACTTTGAATTAAAACCAAATCAAAAATGTATTCTTGCCCTTTACTATTCTCTTTCAATATTTAGAGATAGCCGCATGTTGGGGAATGAAAAGCAAGGAAAACAACAACACTGAGACAGCCTTTAGTCACCCTAAAGAAGTGATTTATTGCTTTTCATTTTGCCTTTAACGAAAATTATGTACATGCCCTGGTATGCGGTGATATTGAACAAGCATCCCCAGACATCTGTACTGAGTGCACTTCAGGGCTCATTTATGTCACCTACTTGTCCATTCCTGGATGAGGCTCAAGAAGAGATTACCATGTATCATATAATGTGGACAAATGTCCATTGTGGGCTACAGAAGACTGAGATCACCATGTTGATTTTCATTTATGACCTGCCAAAAGCAAGATTATTTCTTGTATATTTCATCTTAGATTTTTTGTTATTATTTAAACAAAGACTCCATTGTGTTTATAATCCATTACGGTTAATTCCAAATACTAGAGTAGTGGTTCTCTTTTTACTGTCACCTATCCTTAACTCGTGCTTTTTCTTCCTAAGTATTGTAGCACATAACTCCATATATTGATTTCTGTCTCTTGCAATATCTTTGCCTCCATAGGACAAGCAAAGGAGTGTCTGTGTTTACTTTAAATTTCCAGACTTTTATCATAGCGTGTCACTTCCATCACATTACTGAAACCAATTTTTTTCCTTGGTGGATACATTAAATGTGATAAATGAGAATACGTTCTATTAAGCAAATTTACTATACTAGAGCTGTGCTACACTAATGCTGTAAATACTAAACCAGTTTGTTTTGCAGTGGTGCAAAAATATGCAAATAGTATTTTGTTCAAGTAAGCAGAGGACCTAGTAACTATCTTTCAATGCCTGACTAAATCTAATTTTTGTTTGTGACCAGCATGAACACTGACCTTTGCCTCCCTGAATGATCTTTCCGTCTCCTAGAAAGTTCATGAAAAGGTCACAGAGCTGCATTGACTTCCTGTATGTGTGTGGACATGTTTCTGCCATTGATCTGATGAAAGGGCTGGTCTTGCCCATTCAAAGCTTCACTTCTTTTAATTTTTCATGGAAATCTGGACATTAACCACAGCCATCCCAGCAGTGATGAAGGTCTTGATAAGCACAAGAACACATCATTTTGTATTAATCAAACATTATTGTTAGCCTTGCTTTTCACTGGAAATCTCTTCCTATTTAGCTTGAAAGAGACATAGCTGAGCAATACAAATAAAAATGATTCTTGTATATTCGTTAAATGATTTCTATCATTGATAAGTTCCCTGCTGCTTGTCATGGTAAAAGGGGGTTATGGTTATGAATCTTATGAAAGCTGCTCTGCTGACACCATCAGTTGCGGAGACACCGGTTTCCAAATCAGACGGCAGAAAGCAGCAGAGTGAGTGGGTTTTAAATCTCTGCTGAGAAACTATTTCTATTTACAAACAGCCAGGATAACGCGGAAATTGTGAAAAATGCACCTGAGTCATATTTAGAATGATTGTATGTGGGGGATATAACAATACTTTACAAGACTGTAAGCACCACATATATTCATATCGTTTGCTATTTATCTTGCAGATATACAGCACTGGAAGTTCCTTGCTCTTAGCTGGTAGGCTTGTAGCGCTGAGAAGGAAAGATCTCTGGCTTTGTCACTGGCCGTATATCACTGCAGCTGTGCCTTCTGATTACACAGAGGGCTCCTTCAGCCATTAATAATAAGAAGCACTTTTTGTCTAGTGAATGCATCCTCGACACAATCCTTTTCTAACACCTAGGATTTTCACTGAGGTAGAAAAGGTAAATTAAAGATAGAACTCGTTTATTTTACATTTACACCAGATATGTAAATGGGGCTAACCTTTGCTCACCTCTGAAAAGACAATATACTGTTCTTTTCCTCATCAGCCCCCACTGTTTCGGTATTTTACACTACCATACAACATTTACCTGAGGAAGATGTAATTGTTAAAGATGTTAATGGATCATAATAACCCTTCTGTAGTGATCATTCAAATTACTTACAAAATAATTGTCATATGAAATAGCATGGTATATTGGCTGAGCATATCCACTATCCAGGCGTGTCAATGTACAAGATTTACCTTATAGGGAGAGATTAAAGGAAATCAATATATAGGCTGAATGAAGCCATAAATATGAATACAACATTGCCAATTTAAATATCCCTATCTAATTTTGTCTTGTATAATAGGTTTTAAAGACTAGCACATTCTCAGCTGATACAGTATAAATCATTTTGCTCCATAAAGTGCTACAATTAACATTTAATGCTTGATCCCAAAACTCCTGACACTCCATTTGGAATTAATCTTAAACTCATGCTGCTGTCCTTAGGTATTAAAGCACACCATATAAAAGCTGCTCCCACGAGGTGTTAACAGTCAATGGTGCACAGAACTTCTTGGGAGCAGGCCTACATTGATCATCTCTTGCAAGGTCTTTGACATAATGGGAAGGGCTAAAGAGTTTCCATTTTAACTTTGCATTTCATCACGTGTTATTGCAATCTGTACCTGTGCGGAGTCAATGGGAGTTTTGCATGCAGAAGAAATGAAAACTCAGCCCCATAGAGATTAAGACCTCTTTCTATTCATTATTTCAGATCCTCTTCTTTTATTGCCAAAGGGAGTCATCACATCAGCAAGATCAGAACTGGATTTAAACCGCAGAAAGATTCTGAAATATGCAGGTCACTTTTTAGTTATCCTACATATCACACAAATAGGTACCATTCCTCTCCACAGTTCCCAAAAGACTGTCGCTCTATATTTTGGTAGAGATCACAGTTGCTTCATTGATGGTCTTGTGACTACTCTACAATATGTTCCTCTTAAATCTATGCTGACAACTTATTTAGGTCATGGAGCCAGTGTTTTAATTCCCTCATGTTAGATTTATTCCCAAAACTGTAACGAAAAGAGAAAGAACATTCTTGCAGCCGATTCCAACTGAGAACTGGAAAGCTCTGAGCTACATGTTTTGGCTAGTGTTCTCTTCCTGTGTTTACAGCCTCAGTTATTCCCATCATAATTTTAGTATCTAGAATAAACAAAGTAGTTGCAGAATATTTCACAGGATACAGCAGCAGACATGCTTATGCATGTCTGCACATCCAGAATACTTCGATGTCATATTTTATTGAGTCCTGTCAATAGACAGTAAGATACTATATCATCCTTGGAACTGCAGTAAATCCATTTCAAAAGGAAACACTGAAAGTTATGTGATAACATAACATATATGCTATAGTAAAAATATTTTACATTTATAGAGCTCCTGTTATCCCAATGATTGTAAAATAGATAAGAAAATACTAACTTTTCTTGAGTTCTGTTAATAAAAAAACCCCACAACAGTTAACTGGACACAGGTCATACACTATATTTTGTGTAAACATACAATATAATTTATTTTTCTATTAAATAGAAAACTCCACAGAACTGATTTGCTAATTTTCACATCCATCTGCCTGAAATATTGTTAATTTGTTGGTGGTTGGATTTAAAGTATGAATTTCTATGCTTTTAAAGCTAATGGAAAAAAGATCATGTTTGTTATCAGGCAGTAGTGATATACTTTTCAAAATGCACAGCATCTTGAAAGTTTGGTTTCATATCACCATTTATATTCCTGAGAAATAGACATGTCTCACACTCTGTAGCAGCATTTTGTGACATTTGGATTTACAGTGTTCAAGTTTAAGTCTCTAGCCCCTTGCAGTCTGTCAGAAACGGCTTCTCTGTCCATTTATTTTTGTCTTCCGTTCTCAGTCTGAATATCTTTTGTAAATTTATACTTGACAACTGTCGTATTTCAGTAGTTGGCTTTGTTTCACAATCTGCCTTTGCTTGCTCTGTTGCATTAGCTGAAACAACAAATTTAATTCACAATGTCAATAGTAAATTATAGTGCAGATGTAATATATGTCTGATATCATTAAGATCAAGGCCACCTGAAAATATTGCAAATAAGGGATGCAAAGGGTCTTCTCATAGGGGTAGGAGCTTGCTCCACAGTTAAGGTTATGAGAAACAGATTATTGCAGCATACTGTATTATGTTAGCCTTTTAATTACAGCCAATATAAAAACTATCAAATATAACAGTGTTCCCACAATATGAGACACTATTCTACGGAAGTTTGCTATGTGGTTTTATTTCATATTTGGTAACTGCTAAATAATTAAAACAAGAATTACTTTACTGAAAAGGTTCATTTAAAGCACACATTTTCCATTACTCTAGCTGTTTGTTGGGGTTGGGGGAAAACGTTTATTGCATACCTACCTAAACTACCTTGCCATTAAAGTATCTAAATTACCTCAGTGAATTCTGAGCACAGAAGTGGTTGATGAATTGCTTTTGCATAAATGCACTTTCCCTTTGCTAGAACCTAATTTTGTGTATAAACACACACACACACACACACACAAAATAAAGCAACCACTGAACTCTCTCAAGAAGAAAAATTGAAGCCTGGAATTTTCTCTATGTAATGAAGTTTTTCTAAACGTTGCTTGTATTATAAGCATCCTTAGACTCTCTGAGGACGAGCCAAAAATGCATTCTTCTCCAACAGGGAAAGAGCAGTTAATGAATCATTTTTTCCTGTGTGAAAGTGTTCATTCCTGTTAATTTGTGGTGTTGTTTTTACAGGCCAATTTTTTTTTAATATCAGAATTTGCTTCTGGTTTAAGAACTAATTTCCAAAGGGGAAAAATATTTCATGCCAAGTGAACCGTAAACAAATTCAATGTGTGGAGGAATTAGATATTTCCATTCCTTCAGGCCCTATTTGTTTTATCTGGCAACAACAGCATCAGCAGCCAAGGCCTTTCATTTTGCAAGCCATCTCTGTAACTTGGCTTCAAAGCATTTTCATTTGTTAATAAGAAAGTCTGTACCAAATTCACAAGGCTGCAGGGTGCTTTCTGGCTCTTATAGATATAATGAAAGTAAAATGTATGTGCTTAATGTAAGGAAAAGATTCATTCATCAGAGCTGTAGCAGCACCCTTTGCACCTGATGTCCTATAAGATCTCTACTTAATAGAAGAACACTTGTGAACAATTGTGTCTTCTGGCCTTGATTCAATAAGGTGACTAACTTTACAAATGTGAGTAATACACTGACTTCAAGACAGAAGCATGCTGAACTACCTTGCTAAACTGGGGCCAAGAAGCACAACTGAACATGTAAGTATTCTTCCATTAAGTTCTTTGCTGAATCAGGGCCATTATGTACAAGCCCACATTTGGGGCAATTTAGAGATATACAACCCTAGGAGTACCTGTGAGAGGCACTGTGCTTTCACCTTTAGTATGTTCAAGTCCAGCCCACACTGGAAGAGACTGAAAGATACCATCATTTTCTGTACATCACCATGGTCAGTGGCCTGCGTGAAATGAACTGAGTCTCAGTCCAGTTTATTGGGGTCATGTGTCCATATCAATTTTAAAAGAATCAAAATCGCCATAATTTGGCACCATTATTGGCAGCCTCCATAAACACCAACATAGTTAATCCAGCGAGAAGCAGTTCTCCATAAAGAACCCATGAACTGAACATGCACAGAGACTGTTCTATGCTCATCTCTAGAAATGGTCCTGTCATGCTGGATTGAGAAGGGTTGTTGACTCTTTCAATATGTATTCTGGTCCTGTTTTGTGGGTAAATAGACTATTTACTATGGATAATCTGGCAGCCCTTTGCCATCATGAGATTGACGTAAACTCAAAGATATAAAAAAGATATAAAATTTAGAAGCTCCTGCGTTGTTCCTTAAATTCAAATTGGAAGCAGTGTCAGTTACTGCTGGAACCAAGCGCTACATTTCAAAGATCAATTAATCCTGCCCTTAAAGGAACGTTTAAATAATCATTGTTAACTAGTGCTCTTAGCAGTTGCACAATATTTATGATTGGTGTCTGCTCCAAGAATCAACAAACTGCACATTATTCCATTAGTGATTTTACATTTTCTACAAAGCTTTGCAATTTTAGCCTTATTTATGTTAATGTACTAATGCATTATTTTACATATTTACAATATGTTCTTCCATCTGCCATGAACAGTGATGTAATGTTTACAAATCATTTTTATGAAAAAGCAATGTCACACAGACAGTCTACTCTGGGCATGGGCCTGTAGTCCATACTCGGGCAAAACTCCCACTGAGGTCAGGACTTCAGAATTGAGGATCATCCCCTCTTCTGCCCCATCCCTCCTTCCTCTCTCCGGTAACAATTATGAGAACTACAGCTGCAATAGCAGGGTGACTTGATTTTTACAGTGAAAAACCAGAACAAGTGTAGCGGCAGGAGGGAGTGCCCCAAAGGCAATGGTTTGGGTAGGTTGTGTGGGAGGTATGCATAAGAGGGTTTGGGGAACAGAAGGAAAGATTTATATTAAGGGGAGTGGGGATTTTTAATGGAAGACATGCTGAGGAGGAGAAGAGGGCAAGGTAATGACATGCTACAGTCCCTGATTGGAGGTGATCCATCATGCATATATCTTCAGCCAAGGTGCGTTAATTTCCCTGGTTGTTCAGCAGATCCTTTGGATAGCTAGATTACGCAGGGATTTACAACAACTGGGACAAAATAATTTATGAAAAACTGACAAAGATACCAGAACAAGCCCTGAAAACAGTGACCTGCCTGATTTTCAGAGACAGTCATCCTAGGCAATACTTAACTACATTAAACATTGTCAGTGTTATGGTGGCCCAACATCAAATCTGTCTTGCCAAGGTATTTCCAATAGATTCATAGATTCTAGGACTGGAAGAGACCTCGAGAGGCCATCGAGTCCAGTCCCCTGCCCTAATGGCAGGACCAAATACTGTCTAGACCATCCCTGATAGACATCTATCTAACCTACTCTTAAATATCTCCAGAGATGGAGATTCCACAACCTCCCTAGGCAATTTATTCCAGTGTTTAACCACCCTGACAGTTAGGAACTTTTTCCTAATGTCCAACCTAAACCTCCCTTGCTGCAGTTTAAGCCCATTGCTTCTTGTTCTATCCTTAGAGGCTAAGGTGAACAAGTTTTCTCGCTCCTCCTTATGACACCCTTTTAGATACCTGAAAACCGCTATCATGTCCCCTCTCAGTCTTCTCTTTTCCAAACTAAACAAACCCAATTCTTTCAGCCTTCCTTCATAGGTCATGTTCTCAAGACCTTTGATCATTCTTGTTGCTCTTCTCTGGACCCTCTCCAATTTCTCCACATCTTTCTTGAAATGTGGTGCCCAGAACTGGACACAATACTCCAGTTGAGGCCTAACCAGCGCAGAGTAGAGCGGAAGAATGACTTCTCGTGTCTTGCTCACAACACACCTGTTAATACATCCCAGAATCATGTTTGCTTTTTTTGTAACAGCATCACACTGTTGACGCATATTTAGCTTGTGGTCCACTATAACCTCTAGATCCCTTTCTGCCGTACTCCTTCCTAGACAGTCTCTTCCCATTCTGTATGTGTGAAATTGATTGTTCCTTCCTAAGTGGAGCACTTTGCATTTGTCTTTGTTAAACTTCATCCTGTTTACCTCAGACCATTTCTCCAATTTGTCCAGATCATTTTGAGTTATGACCCTGTCCTCCAAAGCAGTTGCAATCCCTCCCAGTTTGGTATCATCTGCAAACTTAATAAGTGTACTTTCTATGCCAATATCTAAGTCGTTGATGAAGATATTGAACAGAGCCAGTCCCAAAACAGACCCCTGCGGAACCCCACTTGTTATACCTTTCCAGCAGGATTGAGAACCATTAATAACTACTCCCTGAGTACGGTTATCCACCAGTTATGCACCCACCTTATAGTAGCCCCATCTAAATTGTATTTGCCTAGTTTATCGATAAGAATATCATGTGAGAAATATACCTATCACGTTGATATCTAGGCATACAGAACCTGAGCCAAAACCTGCCCTCACTAGTACTGGATGCAACCATACTGACATCACTGAGACAGTGCTGGGTGCAAGTGAGGGCAGAATTTGGACCACTATTCTGCAGTTTATGCATAGACTTCAGAGACCCAGGACACCATGTAGATAAGATAATCATCTTAATACTTATGTTTAGTGCTGAATGCTAAGATCATATTGCTGCACGTTTGGATCATTCCTGGAGTCTGGCTAATATTTTTTCCTCTGTACAATATTTCCTGTTTTATTAAGGGTAGGAATATGTGAATGGGGTGATCTGAATGAGCTGCAGATTCCAGGGTATTAGATACTGTAGGGTCTTGGGTAGCTTTAATTTACATGATTAGCTTTTTTGTGTGTGCTGAGAATAGAAAAGACTACACAACCTACATTTTTGGATGAATTCTATCCAGAACTTAATTCTTCCTTCCTTCTCACTTGAAAATTCCCAAAATCTTATCCCTACATTCCCATCTGCATGCCTCGATCTGAAAGTGGACATTTCTCTGAGCTATATGTAACTAGAGGCAGTAGAATTACAGATTTTACACAATTGCAATGACAGAGTAGAGGAAAACAGCTCTCATTAAAAGTAAAAGCTGAGACAAAAATATCACAAAAATATCACAAACTTGGTTGAACTGATCTCCAGACTCATGCAGAATTAGCACAGATTTCTAAAACATTCTGAGTTCAATACAAAGTAATGTTAACCACTGTACTGCAGTGTTAGAAATGCTACATATTGTACATGCCATTTTAATATGTTATTTCCAATAATAAAACTGGTGGATCTGTAGAATGTTTATTTAAACTGATTTTAGTGACAGCACAGGGGTCCTAAATCTTTGCTTTATGGTTCAGCCAGTGGCAGAATAAGCTTCCCCACTCTGCCCAAGGAACACACTTCAGCCTTGTTTTACCACAACCATATGTAGTCCTTAGCTTCTCTACTGAGACTACTAACAAGGGGGCCAACTGTCTTGTAAACCCCCATCATCTAGGAACGGCATTGACATTGACAATTCATTTCCCATAGGCCACTGAACAGACATTATTGTAATGAGTTTCAGTCTCTATTGAGATGGCATGGATTCAACCCAATGACCTGGAGTTGAAATGCATTGTAACCCATTTCCAATCCCCTGAGCATCAAGTCCCATAAACTATTGGTAGACTTCAAGCCACATTCTGCAACCTCCCCCAAATTGTCATGTAATTGTTTTTTCAACTGGCTGTTTACTAATCTTGAAAATCCTGAATGCATTTCTCAGATCTAATGTGTTCTCTCTTTCCAAGGCTCTGGATTGTTTGGAAACCAATTGACCATGTGTGTCATTTATTCCAAAGTAAATGTTTCTAAATCAAACTGATTTACTGAGCACTTTTAAATGGTCCAATGTTTGTAAGTGCTACTTAGAGTCTCAATTAATATCCATCTTGCTATTTTGTTCTAAATGTGTTGTAAAGAGAAATTTTGCAGGGAGAGAAAAAGGCTTGATAATTTGATATACCACCTATTATGCCACCCAAAATGAAAATTAGTTGTATCACATATCTTATGAATCTTCTCTAAATTATTGGGAATCAGTTAAGCTTAAGGAGCATTATGAGCCTTCACTCTCAGCCATGATCTGTTGCTGATGGGATGATATATTATTGGATCAACTATACTATATCTAAAAGGATAAAGTTTAGCAATGGTAAAACGTACAGTTAATGTTTCCATAAGTAAACTAATGCAATGACTCTTCTATTGTGGGATTGCTCCTTATAGTGCCTGCTCCCAGTGCAGTCAAATGGCAAAATTCTTATTGACTTGAAATGTGAGTGAGGTCTGGTCCACAAGGTCCTAGCCAGAATGCTATTGGTTACCTTGTTAAAACAAATCTGGTGGTTATACGTTCATGCTTGGTCCTACGTTTCTCTGAAAATGTCTGCTCAGTGTGCAGCAGCAGTCAAAAAAGCTAGCACAATGTTAGGACCCATTAGGAAAGGGATAGATAATAAGGCAGAAAATATTCCACTGTATAAAGCTATGGTATGCCAACACATTGAATAGTGCCTGCAGTTCTGGTTGCCACATTCGTAAAGTGATATTAGAACTGGAAAGTACAGAGAAGGGAAACAAAATGATTAGGGGAATGGAACAGTTTCCATATCAGGAGAGATTAAAATGACTGGGATTGTTCAGCTTAGAAGAAAGACAACTCGTGTGTGTTTGTGTGAGAGTGAGAGATGGTAGAGGTCTACAAAATCATGAATGATGTGAAGAAAGTGAATAAGGAAGTGTTATTTACTCATTCAAACCAGGGGCCACCCAATAAAATGAACAGGCAGCAGGTTTAAAACATACATAAGGAAGTACTTCTTCACACAACACAGAGTCAACCTGGGAACGTTGCAAAGGCCAAAGTATAACCGGGTTAAAAAAAAAATTAGATTTCATGGAGGATAGGTCCATCAGTAGACCAAGATGGTTAAGGACTCAGTGTTCCGGGTGTCCCTAAACCTGACTGCCAGAAGTTGGGACTGTATGACCGGGGATGAATCACTCACCAAACTGCCCTGTTCTGTTCATTCCCTCTAAAGCAGTGGTTCTCAAACTAGGGCCGTCGCTTGTTAAGGGAAAGCCCTTGGCGGGCCGGGCCGGTTTGTTTACCTGCTGCATCCGCAGGTTCGGCTGATTGCGGCTCCCACTGGCCGTAGTTCACCGCTCCAGGCTAATAGGGGCTGCAGGAAAGGCGGCCAGCATGTACCTTGGCCAGTGCTGCTTCCTGCAGCCCCCATTGGCCTGGAGCCAGTGGGAGCCGCAATCAGCCGAACCTGCGGACGCGGCAGGTAAACAAACCGGCCTGGCCTGCCAGGGGCTTTCCCTGAACAAGTGGCGGCCCTAGTTTGAGAACTACTGCTCTAAAGTATCTGGTGCTGGCCACTGCCAGGAGAAAGAATACTGGGCTAGATCTACCATTGTGCTCACTCAGTATGGCCATTCTTATCTGGTTTAAACGATCATGCTCATGAAGATTAACCAAGAGTGATCGTCAGGTGTAGGTTGTGGATCCATTTTCAGACACATCAGAAAGGAAATGCAATTTCATTAGCTGTAAAAATCCAGTTGACAAAGCATAAAGTGAATATCAGAAACCATGCACTTCTTTGGTCTGATGGATTTAAGAATTCCTTCCAGTAGTTCTGAACTCTTTGTCCTCAGAGATTTCCTTTTCATTGGATAAGAGGCAATTCCCCTTCCCAAAACAGTAATTTTCTCCTCCTGTATGGAAAATGTTTCATGGTGGGGATAGCACCCCAGAAAACTGCAAGCAGTTGTAAACCATGCAGAATTCTCAACACATCATCCCTTTGCTAAAGGAGGCATGTGCAGATCCAGAGAGGGGCAAGTGATGTGAATGCCCTAAAACCAGTGGGAAAATCCCCACAGTTCTAGGAAGGTCACATGCTCACTGCTGCTCTATTTTCCCATATGCCTCCCTTCCCTAACACAGACTGACTCACTGAGAATCCATGCTGCCACTGTCTCTCTATCTATGCCTGTGCACTTCCCCTCTTTCTGAGCAGCACTAGCTCCAGTCAGAATTTCACATGTATGACGTGGCTGCTCTGTTGCCACCCCTTCCTTTAGCTCACCATTCCCCTACCCATAGATCTCCAATCATGCAGTGTTCACATGGAGAGTCAGTAAACTAAATGCATTCCTACTGTAACTTCATAGTAGATTTAGGCCAGAAATATATTTGACTTATTGGCTTCAGTGGGAGCAGGAGCCTATTATTGGGCTTTTAACTCTTAAAATGGGTAGACCAGTGCATATGCGGGTAATGCTTTCCTGAAGAACTCTTAGTGATATTGACAGAAATTCAGTAGGTACTTTAATTCAGATAAAAGTGACTAATTTTATTGTTGGTTCCTATCATATTTCTGTAATACACAGATCTGCCTCAAACTACAAACTCAGACTTTGCTGTTAGCACTCCACATAAGAACCTTTATTAAGAATGTAAGTATGTACAGGGACAGAAAAATGAGAATGTTTTGTGCCAAAACCCAGCTGATTTAAAAATAAATATAGGAAAAATACTGCTACCTAATGTAAATTTTGTTTCTCTTCAAACACAGAAAAATTAAACACCCACTCTCAAAATGTGCTGTCTGATTCAGGTGTTCTTACAACAAACACTCTTAGTGCTGAGGTACCTGGCTGATCTAAATTATGAGTTTCTTCTTAGAAAAAAATATTTGAAATATTTTGTCTTGTTCACATAATTTTATTCCTTATTAGTGACTAGAATTTCCTCTATAAGTTACCCATTTAACATGCAAATTCTGCAGGAAAACAAAGTAAGAATTTCAGTTGTCTTATAGCTGCAAACACATTGAAAGCAGTTACTAATTATTATTAATACATTTGTATAGCATCAATGTGCTATTATTTTATTGGAGTAGCAGCTACAAGCCCCCATCAGAGACCAGGACCCCATTGTGCTAGGTGCTGTACAAACAGAACAAAAAGATGTTCCCTGAATCAAACTGTTTACATTTATCTGTAGCATGCTAGATGTTTTACAGACGTGTGTGAAGACTAGGCCCCAGCCCTGAAGAGCATACAGTATTCAACTAAAGGGGAGAAGAGAAACGATGAAAGCAATGCAATTGAATGGGAAGACAGACATCTTGTTAGTTACTCAGGTGTATTTTTTTTTTAAATATATAAGCTAGGGCTTGTCTACAAGGAGACTTTGTGTGTGGCAAACCAGGATGTGACTGTACAGCACATTAGTCTGCCATGCACTAAATGTGGACACTGCTATTGTGCACTAACAGTTACATTGTGTGCTTTCATGTTGTAGACCCTTTGTAGATACATAGAGTTTAATTCATAGTTTAGGGCCAAAAGAGACCATTAGAGCATCAAGTCTGACCTCTTGTATACGAATAGCCCTTAAATTTAGTAGTAAAAGATAATCAGCCTTTTTTAGACTGACAAATAGTTTTAAAACATCAACAAAAGAGATCTAAATATTTTACAAACTTCTTTGTACAGACTCTTAATTACAGATGTGCTCAAGCTGCAAAATTTGGATCCAGATTTTGAACTCTAAGATTTTGGCGTACTTGGAATTTGTGTAAAGATAAATGGGAGTTGTGGGCACTCATCACTTTTGAAAATGGGGTTACTTATTCAGATGCTTAATCTGAGATGCCTAAATCTGAAAATGTTGGCCCTTATACATATGTTTTTTTAAAAATTCTCTCCCATACAGCCCAGTGCTCATCTCTGCTGGAGTCCCAAGGACAAAGAGGCACAAATGAGATACCTACTGTAATATTTTTGGAAGACTACTAGAGACAGGCCCAATCCTCAATGTTTGGATCTTGAGACAAACTTGAGCCACAATTCAGGGATGTTCAGATTCACTTTTAACGGCAGCAAACTCAAAAAGAATCCATACAAGACCCTAGTTACAGCATATGCAAGGTTTTCTGAAATGAGACTATATAGCGATCTTACATTTCCTTGATCTTGGCATTTGCTTCAGTTCTGCTGGCAGAGCACTCTAATTGTAAGGGGCACAATAGGCAATGCTCTTATCTGTGATTAATAGATATGATCTTTTCAGAGTGATAAATACAGGTAAGTAAAGTATCTATAACTGTATTTATGCTACATCATAGATCAAAAATCCTACAACCTAGACATGATAATAAGCCTCAACTGGGTGTAATACTGCTGTCTAAGCTTTTGGAAAAGCACTGCTCATTATTCTGCAACTTGATTTTTTGTGGGACATAGGGTGGTCAGTGCCGCCAAAGTATTGAAATGTTGACTTTGTCCAGATCTTTATTCTGGAGCTAATTTTATTTCTCCCATATTTCCCTTAAAGATTCATTTTCTGGGGAAGCTTCTCCTGAGGCGCTTTGACCTCTGACCAATGAACCTACTGGACATCTGTCCGTGGAACTCTGAGAATCAGCCAGTGGGGATCCTCAGAGGTTCTGATCCTAAGAGCTGCTGACTTGATTAGGAAGAACATCACTGAGGTTGAGGCTCAGAGCAGGGAAATTTGCACCGTCCTACCAGAGACACAGCAAGTCTCCTTCAGCCTAGGATGTAGCTGAAAGGTGGGAACCTGCCCCTTCATTTTCTACATAATAATGTTCAATACGGATAGGTTTTCCAAGAGGGCTTAGTATGGCTCCAACTATTTCCTACTGATACTGAGCTCTTTTGAAAATACCAGTCTGTCACCATTTCCCTGAGATGGCAGTTTGGGAAGAATTTAATATTGACCTTCAAACTCATGATTATTTTTTTTTTAAATCAGATGCTAAATTTTGAGTTGATTCATTTTAATGTAACTAAAAGCTGAAATGTCACAAAAATAAACACTGAAATGTAATGATAGTGAGTTTAATTAGTTCAGACCAATAACGGGTAGGCGTAGACTAACCCACAAAGTTCAGATCTGGAGAAGACAAAGTTTGGGGGGTATTAAGGCCTTGGGAGGATGGGGGGTGGGCAAAGCCCATCTCTAATAGCATGGGTTTTTTTTGTTTGTTTTTGTATTGGTTTATTTACAAGACTGTTTCATGTAATATGAGGCCTCTTGTGAGGAGCAAAAAGCATTAATATGCTAAAGGTTAGGGTGAGCCTAAAATTTCTTGAACCTTTTCATAGCATCACTGGGGCACAACTTTCCTTTACTCGATATAGTGACAGACCAAAAAAAAAGTGTCTGGTTTCCAGGGAACAGCATACATCCATTTAAGAATATATCCATGATCAAGGGCTCTTCCACTGTGCAGGTGGAAGAGGGGGAAAAACAAATAAAAGATGAAATCTTTGTGCAAATGGCTCAAGATATATGGAAAGGGGGAAGTGACAGCTCTTCTGCCTGTTCCCACTTCTCGGCAAGCCCATGGAAACCCCTCTGCTCACACAACAGACTGAGTGTATTGAAAGATGCTTGTACAATTAGCAATGGAGCGGTCACAAGCTGAAAGTCTCCTGCCAAAAATGAAACTGTCACTTACCATTTCACAGGGAGCGTTTGGGGCCATATTTCCCCCTTTCTAGTAAAAAGGGACGGGAAGGGCTAAGGTCCTCAGAAAGTTCCAAAGGAAATTAGTATGTGTTATGTCATCCAAAAATGAGAGGAAAAAATGGTGGTTGAAAGTGACAGTCGTCAGGATTAAAAACAACCATTAAAGAGATTAAAAACTGTAAATGCTGTGTTATGAAAATGCAGAGCATGGCACTACTTTGCATATGGCTACATCTGCAGTAGAGAGGCCTGACATACAGAAATGTGCAGCAACCCTCTCAGTATAGCTCTAACAGTGTACCAGGTGCTTTATGAACTGGTATGACAAGATCCCTGCCATGAAGAGCTGATGTCTAAACAGACAATGGACAAAGAAAGGGTGGGTGTGTGGAAGGGAACAAAGCAATGTGATTGGATTGGGAACCTAAGAGCTAATTTGTTAGTGCCAAGATTTTGTTACCAAAGTGCTGTTTAGTGTTTGATGTTCAGTCTTCTGTTAATTAACTCATCTCTGCCAGCAACAGAGGATATAGATAGGCCTTTTTTCTGGTAGGGTTTATAGGCTGTGATGTGCATAGCTGTTTCACTGAAAAGAGATGCCATTGTAATTCTGTAATTTCCCTTTCATGGCGATGATATATATTTGTTCTTTCTTACGTATTTTTCTTACTATGTAGTGGGGTGGCTAAGGTGTCAGCTGCACCTCTGGTCTCTCCCAGGGATGCTCTTTCCAAGTGACAGACCTTGACTTACTCTCTTTCCAGTGGAACTCCATAGTTCACCCCACTTTAGACTGGATCAACATGTTACAAACCCCCCTATTCCCCTGTCCTGCTATGGTTACAATGCAGGTGGCGTCTGGTACTCCCTTGCAGGCCCTCACGAGTGCACACACAGATGACAGGTTTCGCTACCTTCACCTCTCTCTGGTGGAACCCCAGGGCTCTGCCACAATTCGCCCCCCTGCTTCCAACCATGTTACCATGAGAGCGGCCCAATTGCAATTCCTGCAAGACACTTGTTACAAGACTCCCTGGCCTGAAGCACTCCCATGCAGCAAGACCTGGCATTGCAGAAGCGCTGCCTCAGCTTCCCAATGATTTTTGGCCTAATCTAGCCACAGATATGATTTGGCCCTCCAGCCAAGCCACTTTAGAGTTCTACTCCTTCCGGGGTAACAGAGTCATTTAGACAAAGGATGCTTCAGCTGAGCTCAGCATCCAGCCCCCTTCCTTACAAGGGAGCCTCAGCTGCAACAGCCTGCTTCAACAGATACCTGCGCTCTAGTCAACCCATCCAGCTGGTCCTGTGCCCATCTTCTTACATTGGACATTGACCAACCACAGTCCTCAGACAGCTCCTGGCCCTCACCCAGATAGGAGTAGGAGCAGCCTGTCTGCTTTCCTTCCCAATCAGCCCTCCACTGCTGGCCTTTCCTCCTCTTAAGTCCAACACCCAGCACAGGTATAATGAGGCAGGGCTGACTGGCCCCAAGCCTGCTGGCCCTTAAAGGGGAAGGCCACCTTGTTACAACATTCCCCTTTGGGTGCCTGTGACCAGACACTATTTAAAATGACTTAGACCAGCTCCTTCCAAACAGACATACTGTTCATGTGACCAAAGGTACACAGCAAGGAGAGGGGAAAGGACGAAACCCACAATGGGCCTGCACTGCCAGGGCTTGCTTGCAGCTCTTCAACTCTCAAAGCTTAAGCAAGCCCAGTTATCTCAGGCACATCCTCCAGAGCCTCCGCCTTAGTTCCACAGCCCTGCTGTATCCTTTGCCTAATCCAGTCTATCTGCCCAGGAAGCTGCTGACCATTTCTGCCTTTCTTCTTTTTCCTCTGGGCCAGGAGTTTTAACTGCTTAGTGTTCATTTGCTCTTAGACTCTTGTCTGGGAAACACAGACCAGTCACCCTGCTGGTGACAGGCAGGTGAGGATTTTTCAGTGACTAGCTCAGCTACTGTTTCTCTCCAGGGCCCCTGATATTCTCTCTGGAAATAGCTTCTGTCTGTCATTGGTTTGTTTCCTGCTTACTCCCCACTAGCAGCCTCCTTTGATTTAACTCCATGTAATCAGCCAGAAAAATATCAAGCGGGTAAACTGAGGCACATATAATCATACAAAATGATACAGCTATCTCCCTCATTGTTTACATGTAGTATAAATGATCTAACTGAAAAGATATATATTTTGCTCTCTGTGCATGGAAAAACAACACAAGCCTTTTGGAAGCAGTGCCTTTTAAGGAGGGACCATGAGAGGGAAGATGTGTGGAAGACCAGGGCAGTAAGTGGGTATATGCATACAAAGCTGTGTGAGGAAAAGATCACAAAGAACGGGGTCACTTTTACAGCTTGGCTACTGAAAGGGGTTGAACAAAAGGAGATGATGAGAGCAGATGTATTAAAGGAGAGAGAGAGAGAGGCAACAGGAACTGGCAATAGAGTGGATGTCAGCAGAGCAGATATTGGCAAAGGAGAGAAAATAACTGAAGATGACCCCAGAATTGTGAGCCTAAGAGATGGATCAGTGAGTTGAGATGTCAGTGGAAACAGATGAGAGGTGGTGGAGAAGATTTAGGAGAAAAGGTAGGATGTTTAGTTTTGGAGAATGTGACTCTTAATTAGCAGTGGAAGATCCGGGGGGAGAAATCTCATACTGGACAGAGGGGTTGAAGCCAGGCTTTGAGAGGCTTGGGAGATGACATTGACTAAGGAGGGAAGTATAGAAGGAGAACAGGTCAGAATCAAGATGTAGTAAAGGAGGTTAATATATTGTACATGTGCATCAGGTTTTGCATACCTGACAATCTCTTGAGTCTGATCAAATTGCACATCACAAACTACATCAATAAATAACTCTTTATCTCAGATACATATGTGGTGCCAGCACCATAGCATCTGACCGCCTCACCCTCTTTAATATATTGATCTTCCCAGTGCCCCTGTGAGGTAGGGAAATGCTATCATCCCCAATTTACAGATGGGAAACTGAGGCAGAGAGGTCACACAGGAAGTCTATGGCCAAGGTCACACACGAAGTCTATGGCCAAGCAAGGAACTGAACCAAGGTATCCCAAATTCCCGGCTGGACTATCTTTCCTTTCTAATCTCATTCACAACAAGCCCTCATTTGATGAGATGACTGTGCAATTGAAGCATATATTCCAAAATATCTTCAAATGACAGTAGGCAGATTTTCAGCAAGAGAACATGTATTGAAAATAGAAGTTAAAGTACCAATCGGTACCAGATAAACAATGTCCTATAACTCCCATCTGCATCAGCCTTACTGAGCTGGATTACCATAGCCGATTTCACCCTCCAACCATTGATAACTGCTTCCACGGGTTAGAAGCTGTACATTTGCATCAGAGAGGTTGGTTTCTCTTTTAGAAGACATAAACATTATGTGTGGGATCTCCATACTATCAGGTTATCCACCCAATTCAAAGTTTATCAAGCAGAGTGATCTTAGCTGTTTTCTCTGTGAATCCAGATATACTACTGCTGTCAAGCCAAAGACAAACTTCACCTGTCCCTTTTGAGAGCCATCATGCATATCAGATGGCAGGATAACATTACACACTGTGTAGTGACAAAACATTGAAAATCAGACCTCAGACCAGCTCTGCTGAGCAGAACTTATCAATTGGATAGGCTACACCTACTCCCCAACTGTGCTGACTACAGCAAGGTCTAACCGGGCAAGCATTCCTTTTGTGGTGAAGGAAATGCTTCCTCTAAGGACACAGCAGCACAACTTGAATCTGTGTGGTCCAGACCAAGACAACTATAAGACACTTGCAGCAAATTGACCCACTAGACTTTCAGTGCTTCAGCATGAAGTGGTCAGATCTGTAATTCAACTCTGGTAGAAGAAAAATGGTGTTCTGTGCAAGCAGAATTAACAGTAACTGCATCGTAACAATGAAATGAACCTAATGGTATTTGTACAGGCACATTACAAGAATCCCTCTGTCCTCAGATTGCACTACACAAACAAGACCACAAAAACAACAAGGAGTCCAGTGGCATCTTAAAGACTAACAGATTTATTTGGGCATAAGCTTTTGTGGGTAAAAAAACCTCACTTCTTCAGATGCATGGAGTGAAAATTACAGATGCAGGCATTATATACTGACACATGAAGAGAAGGGAGTTACCTCACAAGTGGAGAACCAGAACAGGGCCAATTCGATCAGGGTGGATGTAGTCCACTCCCAATAATAGATGAGGAGGTATCAATTCCACGAGAGGCAAAGCTGCTTTTGTAATGAGCCAGTCACTCCCAGTCCCTATTCAAGTCCAAATTAATGGTGTTAAATTTGCAAATGAATTTTAGTTCTGCTGTTTCTCTTTGAAGTCTGTTTCTGAAGTTTTTTTGTTCAAGAATAGTTACTTTTAAATCTGTTATAGAATGTCCAGGGAGGTTGAAGTGTTCACCTCCTGGCTTTTGTATGTTACCATTCCTGATGTCTGATTTGTGTCCATTTATTCTTTTATGTAGGAACTGTCCGGTTTGGCCAATGTATATGGCAGAAGGGCATTGCTGGCACATGATGGCATATATAACATTAGTAGACGTGCAGGTGAATAAGCCCTTGATGGTGTGGCTGATGTTGTTGGGTCCTCTGATGGTGTCATTAGAGTAGATATGGAGACAGAGTAGGCAACGAGGTTTGCTACAGGGATTGGTTCCTGGGTTGGTGTTTCTGTGGTGTGGTGTGTAGTTGCTGGTGAGTATTTGCTTCAGGTTGGGGGGTTGTCTGTAAGCGAAGACTGGACTGGCCTGCTTCCCAAGGTCTGTGAGAGTGAGGGATCGTTTTCCAGGATAGGTTGTAGATCGTTGATAATGCGCAGGAGAGATTTTAGCTGGAAGTTGTATGTGATGGCCAGTGGGGTTCTGTTATTTTCCTTGTTGGGCCTGTCCTGTAGTAGGTGATTTCTGGGTACCCGTCTTGCTCTGTCAATCTGTTTCCTCACTTCCCCAGGTGGGTATTGTAGTTTTAAGAATGCTTGATAAAGATCTTGTAGGTGTTTGTCTCTGTCTGAGGGATTGGAGCAAATTCGGTTGTATCTTAGGGCTTGGCTGTAGACAATGGACAATCTAGACAATCTAGCCTGATACACACCATTTGGACCCTGCTGATGTGTAGAAAAATGTCCAGAGTATACCTTAAAATACTCCCATTTCAAGCGGGTTAGATCAGAGACACAGTGCAAGGCTGGCTGGTGTGGGGTAGACTTACACCCCAGCTTGCCACAAACTAAGTGTTTGTGCAGACAAGCCCCCAGAGAAGTCACTTACTTGTTGCATATCTCAGTTTACCAATCTGTAAATTGAGTAATAATACTCACCGAACAGGTGTGTTGGCAGGATTAATGTTGGTAAAGTACTTTTGAGATCCTTGAATGAAAAGTATTATATGAGTTGAATGTGTTGTTTACTAATTAGGAATACTTTTGTTTTGGAGCAGATCATGTCATTGGAGCAGATCATATCCCAGTCTCAGAACTCACTCACTCACCCCCCAGTGACCACGGGGGATATGATATTCTAAATGAGAACTTGTTGTATAACTAGTGATTATGTTGTTAGAATCTATGAATGGTGGCATTTTGTTGTTAGACTACATGAATGATTCCTATGACCAGATGAAATGTAAAGTGTTGAGAGAAGGAAAGATGTTCTGTGGCGTGTTGATGGAATGTGGGCAGCAGTGGTAGCATGTCAGATAGTGATGAATGATGTTATGCGCTGAAAACCTGGACCAGATGTTTGTATAGAACATGGGAGTCTATCCTGAATGACTGAACAATTTTTGAGAGTGGGCAAGGAGAAACTCCCTTCTATTGTTGAACTACATCCCTCTTCCTGAGCTTCTAATATTTTCTGTTAGAAAAAAAACGTTGTTTTGTTTGTAGCAATGATGGCCCGGATCCACCACTGCACTAATACATTTTGACATTGGTGTAACTCCGTTGATATTAATGGAACTATCTCCTTGTAAAACTGTGTAGTAAAATCAAGTCCTGTGTGTTTGATTTAGGTGTAAGGTCCAGTATGTGTATGTCACCTGCTGAAATAATTGCTATCACAATTGCTACCAATCACAAAAAGGATCAAATTTCACACGTCGGCTATCCTTGTGCAACCCCACTGAAGTCAATTTCAGATGTTCAAAAATGTTACAAGAGTCTGCAGGTCACGGTACGGTAGCATCTAACTCTTTCATACACAGAGAATATTTACATAAAACAGATAACATCACAAGCTGGGAAATGAATATCATCATTTATAGGAATTTATTGGGGAAGGGAGAGAGAAATCAGCAGGAGTACCGTGGCAATGGAAGCAGGACCTGGCCCAATCATCACATCTCTAACTAACATCAGTAGCCAGAGACCAGTTAAAGCTGTCTTCAAGCCCTGCCTCTAGACCACTGCCCAAGCAACAAGGACACTTCCACCAGTGCAGATTTCTCTGCCCCCTCTTTGTTAGTGACATACACACAAAATACATGTCAATAGTAGCTTTTTTGTACTCTATTTACAAAAAAATTTACAGAATCTGTGTGGGGACTCTATAGCATAACAGCCTTTCTTGTATTAGATGAAATAGAATAGATGGAAAAGGCATGGGAGGAAGGTGTAAGGGATTGACAGGTCTGCCGCCATAGTGCTGGTGGTGGAATGTGGAGGCCAGAGACAATTCATCATGAAATACGACTAGTTTATGTGGCTCTATAGTGAAAAACCCCTGTATGGTAAAGGGGAGAATTTGTCCTGAAATATGATCAGTGGTGGTAGACCTACCGCAGCAAACCATATATGCTACAGAAACATGCACAACAGACACAGTAGGCTTCCTCAGAGTGATGAGGTATCTGGGAGAACAGCACCACTGCCTCATAAAATGGGTGTTTGTAAATTTTTCAGCATTTTTTGGTCTAACAAAGTTAAAATCAGCTTAATTAACAATTAAATCAATTAATATAATCTTTATGCAGCTTTACATTGGCTGTTAGGGACAATTAAGTCCATCCTGATAAGACAGCACATTCCTCTCCTGAGCCCATTCTTTATCTCCATGTATTACAGTAAGCTGTCTTCTCAGTGATCATTTGATGAGGAATGATGTTTTTCTGAGCCCTTTTTAAGATAGACAAAAATGAATTGGCCCTACACTGCTGATTTCCATCAGGCAATTTATCTAAAGATTGTAATGTAGTCATACATAAAAGTTATGGCAGTTCCACTGCTGCTTAAACTATGTAGCAATTATCTTAAGTTTATTTGTGTATTGGTTTCAACATAATAGTGATGCCAATCATCATGCTACATTTAAAGGTGTGTCAGCACTTCCATGATCAGACCCTGTTTCAGGGGATTATATCGTGGCCATAAAAATTAATTCTGGATCACAGTATGTTTGGTTCTAATCTCAAATGGGAATATATGTTTTGAATAGAATTTGACATTAAAACGATGTGGAATATTGAAGTTACATAAAAGCACAAAATTGAAATAGAAAAAGTTTTCTGGCTGGTTATTTTATTACTAAAAACTATTAAGCCATTTTGCATTTTAAAATTATGGGGTTTTTTTAATGTGAACTGCGTTTTTAGGTAGCTTTCTTTTTCGATTACTTGGGAGTGGGGAAAAGAATACATTACAATAGATGAGGCTTTTAGGTCCAAAATGCAGTTTTCATGTATACCATGCTATTAACTTTTCTTAAAAGTATTCCCATGTTTTCCGGTTTACTAATTGACACTGAATGATAACAAGTATAAATAGTATTGTACATCTAGAAAATGGGAATGCAGGAACAGCAATTATAGAGCCTCAACATGTTTTCAGTGCTAATGTGTATCTGAATATTTCAGCTAAAATAAGTAAGTGTGTATTGATATTGGCTCCAATCCTGCAGTCAGATCCACTCAAACAGAACCTATGCTTATGTAGCACCCCAGTTAATTCAATGGGGCAGCACAGAGGAGCTAGTGGAGTGCAGGGCTGGGGTTTAAGATTCTGCTACTCTTACTCACACCTTGCTCAACTTTAATCAATAGAAGTATTTGCAGAGTAAAGTACTACTTACTCAACATAAGGGTAGAAGAATCTGGCCATTAGTCATTAGGACATATTGTCTTGGAATAATTCCCACATCTAACAAACTGTACAGTAAAATGTATATATTAAAATATAGTAGAGACTTGGGTTAAATTTGTGATCATCAAAGGGTCTTGTGGCAATCCACATTACCGTGAGCAGAGCTCAGTTTCAAGTGGTCATGGCATGCATTAATAGTGATGGTCATCTCAATAGCACCATTCATTTTTATTACTTTAGGAGGGACTATTGTGAATAGGGTTTAAAGCAGGGGGCTGGGAATTGAACTTTGGCTATTTTATCAGCTCTGCCATTCTTTGCACAAACCACTGACAGCAGAGCTAAATTCTCCCCAGCCCTTACAGGGCATCTCAAAGGTGAAGCAGAAGGCAGAGCCCTGGCTCCACCCCTCTTTCACACCAGTTGGAAGAGCTAGTCAGCCACATGAAGGGGAATATACTGAACTCCTTCAAGGGGTATTGCAGTATCCACTCCCCCAGCATTCCAAGAGAGCTTCTTTTGGGCTGAACAGGTACAATTTAACCCTGAACTTCTCTGTGCCTCACTACACCCATCTCTTAAACGGGGTTAATACTTGCCTAATAGGGTGTTCTGAGAATAAATTAATATCTGTAATGCACTTGTAGAATCTGAGATGCAAGTGCAAAATGTCATTGTTACTACTGAACCTACAGTCTACCAAATTACATGTAACATGACCATGAACATACATATTTAACTGGATGACACTGGATGACTGGGGGGGGAGGGATAGCTCAGTGGTTTGAGCATTGGCCTACTAAACCCAGGGTTGTGAGTTCAATCCTTGAGGAGGCCACTTAGGGATCTGGGGCAAAATCAGTACTTGGTCCTGCTAATGAAGGCAGGGGGCTGGACTCAATGACCTTTCAAGGTCCCTTCCAGTTCTAGGAGATGGGATATCTCCATTAATTTATTTATTTATACCTTTTAAAATGCCTACATACATGTGCACTTGGTAAATAAATAGCTGGTTTGGTCTCCCAGGTGATTAAAACACATAACCTTCATGAAAATTCTTTGCTTTCTTCCTCTTCATTTTAAATTATACTGCTCTACAGCCAAAATGCTTCTGAAATAAATGTAGTCAAACTTTACTAATTCTGGGTCACTGAGAATGAAAATGATGCTTAAAATTGTTGATTGGTTCTAGTTTTCAAGATATGCTATTGGGTCAGTATATACAACCCTTGACTTGGGAATGGCGGAGGTTAAGTGAGTTATAAAGGGAAGGGATCTCAATTTAAACCAGAAATGACTAAAATACATCTTTGACTGGATCGATGAATAAATCTATGACTGGGTTTGGCCAGTACTTGCTTTATAGGCAAAACAATGAATGCTGCAATCTGAAGTTGGTATTGCGTCATACATGATATGAATTGCATCATGTTATTCCTAGAAGTCATGGATGATGCAATCATAACGAAGCTTACATCACTCTGCTGAACAAATTGCCCTATATCAGCTCTAGAAATCATACAGTGTCGTGCTCTCTTATTTGTCAGTGTTTGATTTTGCAAAGGGACACATTTCTGTTTAGCCAAAGTGAGCAGAGATGCCTCGTACTTGTGTGAACAGTGTGGATAACTTCTGCTATGTTTGTGGTGAAGTGACTTTTGCATCACAAAAGCGCAGTATAACCATTATGGTTAAGAAAGCCTATCACCTTTATTTTGGCTGCAAAATTGGAGATCAGGACAAGAGGTGGGCCCCACACATATGCTGCAACACTTGTGCAACAAATCTTCGCCAGTGGTTGAACAGGAAAAGGAAATCTATGCCTTTTGCAGTGCCAATGATTTGGAGAGAGCCAACAGATCATACCAGCAATTGTTACTTCTGCATGGTGCCTCCAGTTGGGAAAGGTGTGTCAAAGAAGAAAAAGTGGACTGTGCATTATCCAAACATTCCATCAGCTATACGCCCAGTACCCCACGGAGAAGGACTGCCGGTTCCTGATGCATCAGAATCATTCTCACTTGAGTCAGACGAGGAAGAGGATGAAACTTCTGGTCTTGAACCATCAATGTCACGGGACCCACATTTTCTCCCATCCTCCTCCTCTGAACCACACCTCATAAACACAAGGTGAACTGAATGACCTTGTCAGGGATTTGGAACTACCCAAGAGTAAGGCAGAGCTGTTGGGCTCCAGACTACAGCAGTGGAATCTCCTGGCAGGTGATGTTAGGGTTTCCATGTTCCGTGACCGTCAAAAGGATCTTGTCCCATTCTTCTTCATGGAAGGTGATCTTGTAGCCTGCAACAACATCGATGGTGTGATGGCAGCCCTCAACATCGTTCACGATCCAGATGAGTGGAGACTGTTCATTGATTCATCGAAGACAAGTCTTAAAGCTGTTTTACTGCATAATGGCAATGTTTTGCCATCAATTCCAGTTGTTCATACAGTCCATATGAAGGAAACCTATGACAACATGAAACAACTTTTGAGGTGCACAAACTATGACCAACATCAGTGGCAGCTTTGTGGCGATTTGAAGGTTGTTGCTCTCTTGCTTGGTCTGCAGACTGGATACACAAAGTACTGCTGTTTTCTCTGCAAATGGGATAGTCGTGCAAGAGATTCCCACTACATCAAGAAAGATTGGCCACTCCGACAGTCATTGGAGCCTGGGAGGAAAAGTGTTCAGCATCCACCACTTGTTGAATCAAGGAAAATTTTGTTACCACCCTTACACATCAAGCTGGGTCTGATGAAAAACTTTGTCAAGGCCATTGACAAAACACAAGCAGCTTTCAAGTACCTCCGTGGAAAATTTCCAAGGTTAAGTGAAGCTAAGATAAAGGAAGGCGTCTTTGTTGGTCCTCAGATTCGTGAACTTCTTCGAGATGATGCATTTGACCATGCACTGCGTGGCAAGGAAAAGACGACATGGAAAGCCTTCCAGTTAGTGGCAATAAATTTTCTAGGAACAACAAGGCAGACAATACAGGTTGTTGGTGGAAAACCTCCTCAAGGCATACAAAAGCCTTCGTTGCAATATGTCACTAAAGATACATTTTTTGCACTCTCATCTAGATTTTTTTCCACCGAACTGCAAAGCAGTGAGCGACGAGCGATTTCACCAGGACATTGCAACAATGGAGAAATGCTATTAGGGCAAATGGAGCCCATCAATGCTTGCAGACTATTGCTGGACAGTGACAAGAGATGCTCCATTTAATGAATACAAGAGACAAGCCAAGAAGCGCCGAGTAGACACTGAATAGGACTAAACTATGTCCATAATAGTTTTTTGCCTTTTGTTTCATAATACATTTTATTTATATAACCCTTTTGCTGATTTTTAAAGTGTTACATAAACAGGACAGGTGAACTATTATCATGTAAAGCAACCATAAACACATGAAAAGACCTAGGTTTACAATTTATGATGAAAACTCTACTATCTACACAATATACATAGACATAAAATGTAAAAACTTAAATATCTTAGAAACAGTAGCCAATCAGTTGTTTTAATTGTCATATTTGAATTCAGCACATCAAAATACATAATAAATAGCACATTTTATCTCTGAAGCAGACGACGTCTCAAAAATTGTAGACCAGTGTTACCAGAAGAAAAAAAAGAAATTACACAGATAACTATTACCCAATTAAAAGAGCCCCACTGATGCTCTTAACATAGACATTACTCTTCTTGTTGTTGTTTGGAAACCATAGAAAAGAAATAGCAGCTATACAATTTCAAAGTGGTGTCATTAGAGATATTTCAGCTGTTCATCCTACTCCTGTGGCTTTGGCTTTCACATCATGCATGCATTAACAAGAGTAAGCAAAGACTGGATGGCGTCTTCTCACACAATAAAATTGTGTGAAAGAATATAATCAAAGGGGCACTCTTTCATGTTGCTTTAAAAACCCAATCAAGTTGGGTAATAATGTGAACGTATAAAGAGACCAAATGGTGAAACTGGTCTGGTCAGTGGCTTGGCCGGTACCATTTAGGAACCTGAGTTTGAGCATGACCTCAGGCTGGTAGAGGCACTGGAAGCCTTTTGAAAGTGATGCTCTCATAAATTATGAGAATTGGATTCTTTTTGACATCCTACTTGCAGTTTGATACAGTCTCTTCTGAGACTCTTTGTTCACCGGGCTGCAGGGCTGACAATAAGAGAAGAGGAAACTTTACAGCCCAGCCTGAAGGGAGGGTGAAAAATCCTATGAACCTGATATACTCGACCTAACTTCTTGGGATGGTGTGTACCCTCACACAGTTGGCTTGTTTTGTTTTATTATAGTGGGGGAAAATCCCTATTTCTTTTCCTCAGTTCTGATGCTCCTTCCACTTATTGTGCCAATATTAAAGTTAAGCAAAAATAAAGTCAGTTGTGTGATTGGATTCTCAATCAAGAATCTACATTGACATAATGTAAAACAGTGGTTCTCAACCAGGCGTACGCGTCCCCTTGGGGGGTACACAGAGATCTATTACTGGGGGTGCTCAATTCACCTAGATCTGTGTTTCTCAACCTGGGATTTGCAGCTCCCGGGTGGAGCATCATGAGATGGGTTTAAGGCGTTCGCAAGTGTAGGGCTGGCATTAAGGGGTGGCAATTGCCCGGGGCCACATGCCATAGGGGGCCCTGTGAAGCTAAGTTACATGCTTCAGCTCTATTGCCTGGGGCTTGGGCTTCGGACAAAGCTCACAAGTGAAAAACAGATTCAAGTATCACACTGATTATAAGTACAATATTTATATTCCAATCTTTTATTTTATAATTAGATAGTGAAAATGAAAAAGCAAGCAATTTTTCAGTAATAGTGTGCTGTGACACTTTTGTAATTTTATGTCTGATTTTGTAAGCAAGTAGTAGTTAAGTGAGGTGAAAACTTGGGGTACGCAAGACAAATCAGATTCCTGAAAGGGGTACAGTAGTCTGCAAAGGTGAGGAACCACTGATGTAAAAGGTGTCATTAGAGATTGATAAAATTCAAAATATGGCTGATGCGCCACACATTACATGTAGTACTTTGTTGTGAACTGTCCTGTTTCTATACTAGTATAAGTCTTCTTATGGTGATCTGTTCTGATGTTGATGTAAGCCAGGTTCTCCAACGAGAGAATAAGGAACAAGGTCCATCTATGTATCTTTTGCATCTATGTATCTTGGTTAAGGGGATATGGCAAATATTTTCTAGTTCTGCACAGGACACAGTGCAAAGGTAATAAACAATAGGGAGGAAGGGCAAAGGTTACAGGAATAAGATCACAGGGGAGCTAGATTGTCACTTGTTCTTATCCAGTAGTGAATAAGGAGCTAACCCCTTGCATGTGCTGTATAAGTCCTACTGCTGCCCGAACTGGAGCCCCTATGTATATCAGCCGCTGCATCCAATGCATGTTAGCTGAATGCTTCTGCTAAAATATTAGCAGTTTGATAGTTAACAATGTAACCATTTCTTTAACTTATCATTATAAGGTTTCTAAATTAACACACCATTGAAATTAATAGGTGCAGTTCACATTTCTCAGAGCTATTCTGCAGACTCATTAGTTTGCATTGGGTTCGTATTTAGAAGGCTGTTTTTGCAACTCTAAGGGCTAGAAATGTAAGGTCAAATTATTTGCTCGTGTAAATGGGTGCAGCTCCATTGACTTCAACATGCCCATAATTGTTTAATCCAAGCTTTAAATCTGCCACATAGTTTTGCAGCAATGGGTACACTATGCAGAAAATCTAAGGCTGAAGTGTTAGAATACATTGGACTCTGGTTATGCTTTGGAATCTAGATAAAATGCTTAGGGCCTGTTGTCTTACTTATGTTAAAGTCACTGGTAAAATCCTCATTGACTTCAGTGTGAGCAGAATCAAGCTCTTAAGGCACACTCCTACTACTGCCTTGAAAAGCCATGAATTTTGATATATAGTTTTTCATTATGAAAGCCACTTTCTTCTTTGCAGTTGCACCCAGGTGAGTGTCTGGCTCCAGGCCTTCATTTTAGGCTCTGTGACCTAGACATACAGTACTAACAGCACTAGGAGTTTGACATCTGCAGGCAGTAACTTGCGCATGAGAATCACACAGCTGCAGATAACATTTTACGAAATTATCTCAGAGACTATCCAGTAGCTAGAGCTATATTGAAGGCTCCAAGACTTATGGACCACAAACTTCAAGGAACTGTGGAAAGCAAAGCAATCAGGCAACAAAGATGCTATGTTGTACTTCAAACTCAGGAAATAAGAAAATGCTTTCAAATGGTAGCTTAAAAGTGTGGAAACTTACCCACGATCAGGAAAATGTAAAGCTAGTCTTTTCAGGATTATATTTGTTCCAGCTTAATGGACTGTACCTGGTATATATTAAAATGCTACTAAGAAGGCTATTGTAGTTAAGGAGAGGTCCACTGATTAATTATAAACAGACATTTTTGAGGGGTATATAGCTTAGCCATTTAAAATCACACCAAGCTGAAGTTTGACATACAAGTGCTATGCCTGAATGAAATCCTCCCTCCCCCCATCCCAAATTTAATGTAAACCTGTTTAGTTGTTTTTTATTATGGAAGAACTGTGAATAAAAAAGGAATTTATTTGGGGGCAGTTTCAATACTTTTAAAAAGTAAATGAGGGATTGCAGGCCATTTTTCCTGCATGCAGAGAAAGAGAAGGGATCAAATCAATTTGATGAGTTACAGACAAGTTCACTCAGTTCAAAACGCTATTTTTTACAGAGCATTCAGCAGCTAATTTTCATAACCCTTTCCAACATGGATTGCTCTCCCTAATGCCTTGCACACATACTGTTCTCAGTTCCGCCCGTGTAGCTACCCGTTCAACTCTTGTTGCCTTTATGTGATGAGCACATGAATATTGAAAGAACTAATTTGGCCCAGTGTGAACACAATGCAGAATCCCAGAGAAGAAAATGTAGCTTTAGTTTAAAATTTACACAAACACTGTGGTGTGAAACATTTGTTCAAACTGCGTTGAAGGAGAATGCATTCTGTGGACAGGATGAATTCGGATCAAAATTCCATCCAGATGTTGAAAATGTAATACATACAAAGGATTGGTTCCATCCCAGTCTGATGGACCAGAAAAAATGTCAGTGAAGATGTGTCTATATGGGTAGCTGTAGGGGAACTGACATTTTTTAAAAGCAATACTGTTTTTTTTTCTGATTTGATTATTTTATATCAGATGAAAAGTGCTATCCAAGTATTAATATTATGTTGCTGCTAAAAATCAAGGGAAATTAAAATTAGAAAAAACATTTAAATAACACTAAAGGCATGATTCAAATGCACAAAGCAAGAAGTTCAAATTTAATACTGCCTCTTCCTACTTAACCCATCGCTTGTATTAATGTATTGCACATTTGAAGATGGGAATGAACTGTGGATGGAATGAGCATCTTAAATGTCCCTACTCCCATTGATTTAGTTTAGATCAGACCTTATATTCTTATCTACATACTTTACATATATTATATAAACCAACTGTAGTAGATTTTGAGCTAAAGTGTTAGTTTATAGTTACTGGGTAGTTACAGGTAATTAAAATGTTATAAGAACTGGTCACATACATGAACTTACAGTTATATGTTACCTGTGCTATTACCAGCAGAAAAATAGTTAGCAACCAATTAGAATAACTTTTAAAACAGCTAATTTCAGTTCTTTTAAATATAATTTAAAATTTCTATCATATGTTTGATGTAAAGTATTAGTATAGAATGAGTGAAATCCTGGCCCGACTGAAGTCAATGGAGTTTTGCTGTTGACTTCAATGAGGCCAATATTTCACAGATAATCTGTTTCTGAAATACAATGTTTTGAAGAGATTTGAAGCCACTGGTTAATTCAGAAAGATTTAGGTATGTGTAAGTAGGGTTGCCAACTTTCTGACGGAACAAAACCAAACACTCTTGCCCCGCCCGTTCCCCGAGGCCCCGCCACCCTCACTCACTCGCTCATTTTCACCTGGAGAGGGCTGGGGAGAGCGTCCCTTTTCGATAGGGTCACCAGATGTCCCGGTTTTATGTGGACAGTCCTGATATATGGGCTTTTCTTTAATATGGCCTCTGATTACCCCCGACCCTCATCCCGATTTTTCACACTTGCTATGTGGTCACCCTACATTTCAAACGGGTGTTTGGTTGAAAACTGGGCACCTGGCAACCCTAAATCAGAGAGCTGGGATAGTACAGGGTAGTGGGTTGTTTAAAATTCTTTAAGTATCTAAAGAAACCCAGCAAAAGAAGCACCTCTGAGCATAGGATTTGATCCATTACTGCCTGTTGCGACCACTGGTCACTCCCCTTATTATGTTTGTCTTCCTCACCTCTTGTGTCATGTCTGAAATGCAGATTGCAAACTGTCTCAGGTAGGGATCAAGTCTCATGTGAAGTGCCTTGCACACTTTGGCACACTATAAAACAAATAAAAAATGATTTGTGTTTTAAAACAAACAGGATTGAACTGAAAGAATTTTAAATAGGAGTTGCAGATACTCATCACCTCTCAAGATCAGGCCCTTGGATACAGTATTTGTGGGTTTTTTACACTCATTTAAATGTACAATTCCTGTTTTGAGATTTCATTTGCATATCTTGGGTAGTTTTTCAATGTTACAGCCCATGAAGCCAATTCGGAAAATCCTTTGTATCCGCAAGCTACATGTTCAAAATTCCCAGTATAAATACAATGCCGAGTTTAAAGAAAGTATTTTTCAAATAATTTAAACCCTGATCCAGTAATCCATTTACTCAGATCAGCAGTCCCACGGAAGTAAATGGGATTACTTGCATGACTGAGGTTTTAACTGTGTATATATTTGGGCAAAATCAGATCCTTAGAAAGAATGCAAAGCAAAATAACCACAAATATTATATTAGTTGATATAATGACATGTTTAAAAATATATATTTTAAAGGAACAATTAAGTATACATCTTAATGTCAAAGTCCAAAGCAGTTTTTTCAAGGGTGTTTAAAAAATCAGAGCAATAAGGTAATTGCTCCAACATTTTAATGAACATGGTGATTCTTCCAGTAATGCAAATTCGAACACCTCTTCATTTCATTTAAAAACTTTAAGTTATACACATATATGGTTCACATTATTCACATATATAATGCTTCAGTGACTTTTTAGTCATATATTAAGTTCAAAGCCTTGACTATACTGTTTTTCTACCGCACTGCATATATTTTTATAGTCCTTAAATGATCTTTTGTGACAGTACAGATAGTAGTATATAAAAATAATTATTTTTTTTAATTTCATATTTAAAATACGCATTTTTTTGCAGAAGATATATTTGATCACAGATTTCTTAAATTAAGAGATTATATGATGTGGTAATTTTCTTAATCTTCCTTTTAAAAAATGCAGAATTATCTCCCAAAACATGTTCTGTACAATATTCTGTGAGTGTTGCCAATTAGTTATTAATATTAAATTAATATTAGATATTTCAAAAATAAAATGTCAGATCAAGTGTGAAGACTTTTGTTATTGATCAAATACATCATCTGCATTAAAATGCATTTTCTGTAATTTGCTAATATAACTAAATATTGATCATACAATAATATCCTCATACTTCTAACTCCAAAAGGGACAAAAATAAGGATTTTTTAAACTACTGCTTTAGCGATCAAACATAGTGATGAATATATATTTTATGCTTATAGGTTCTACATATGCACATGGTTCTAGCCAATATCATATAGAAGCTAAAATACCTATTTTGGAAACTAGCAAATGTATAGCACTCAGTGTAAAGCAAGTTGTGCCTACAGCTTACTCATTCATTAGCTCTGTTTCCTATGCCTCAAAATAATAACATATAAGTCTGTTTGTTTTTATTTAAACCTCTATCCTCTGTTGCTAAAATACTAATTGCTTACACAATTGCTCAAATCACTCCAAAAAACAACTTTATGTGGAGTTTTCTTAATAAAAGCAAAGGCCTTGGTTACCTGTGTGTGTGTATAATATGTATCTTAAAACTTTTTTTTTTTTTTTTTGGCCTACAAATATTTCCACAAAACAGCTATGTATAGCTGCACTTCTGGTTTAGTTTTACTGCATGTATTCAGCACATGTTCAGCGTGTATTCAGCACAAAGACAAAACAGGCTTATACAATATCTTGCTCTGTTTGGCTTCAGCCTTGCCACCTGAAAGCCAACTATCCTTTTCATCTGAAACAAAATGAAACTTTTAAAAAATGTCCTGTCCATAAAACTCTATACAATTCCCTCTCTCTTAGGCAGCTTTCCAGCACTCTGGGGAGTGTCTACATGTGACTAGAACATGTTTACTTCCTTTCTGGCAACATTCAGGTAAATCCTAGTGCAGCCAAAAAAGCTAAGGAAATCCTGAGAGTGATGGCATGACACCCTGGCATTTGCCTGCTCATTTACTTCCTGTTTGCTTCAATCCTGCTTAGCCGAGTATTGTTGACTCCTAAAGCAACCAATATACAACAGATTGTTTTCTCCCTTCTCCAGGGCAGCTGGGGCATTTGTAATCTGCACTCAGAGGGCCTCCCCGGGGCGATTTAGGTGATCCCTGAAGGGCGAGGTCCGTTCAGAGGTGCTCCGCAGACCTTTTCCCACGTGGCCCGGAGCAGGGGTTGCTGGTGCCAGGGCACAGGGCTCGGATGGGAGACGTTGTCTGCGGATTTCCGAAGGTTCCTTTCTGAGCGACGTGGGGCCGAGCCAGGACTGATGCTGCGGGGCCATTAGGAGGCCTGGGGTCAGCGTGGGCCACCAGCCGCAGCGGGCTGGGTTCAGGCAGCCTTAGGCCTGCAGCGCAGCCCGGCCCCACTCCCATGCATCCCGCAGCTCCGCCCAGCCTCGGGGGCCTTAAACCATGGCAGGTCTGGGATAACTCGGCCCTCAAGCCCCAGCCGCTGCAGCCCAGCGCCTGCTGGCAGCACCCCCCGCGCGGCCGCTCCCTTGGCCGGCCGGCACCTCCCGCCTGCAGCGCTTGGGAGCGGGGCAGTGGGTGGATTTCCCTGAACTGCGGGGTTATTTCCGTGATCCCCCAGTCCGCTCTTACAAACACCAGCCGAGCAACCCCTGCCCCTAGTGTGTGGCAAGGCATTGCCCTGAGGGCAGCAAATGCGAGTAAAAGAGTCAACTTACTTGGATCCACGCGGTCTGGCCCCTCGTGGCATTTACGGTGCAAGTGGAAAGCACAGCGCCTAAGGCTGATGCCTTCCCCCCCATCAGAAACAGGGATCGGGGACATCTCTTCCCCCTCTGGGCTGCAGGACTGAAAGTTGCAGGAGGAAGGCATGGGCAATGCAGCCAAAGAAGCCAGCCCCCTCTCTTCCTTCCCCATGAGAAAGTCTGTGGCAGCTCAACTCCACAGCATTGTTTTCTTCACTCCATTTTTTTTTTATTTGTAAGAAAACGCCAAAAATGTAAATATAATTTTACGGTGGGGGGTGAACATTCCTACTGAGCCGTAGGGTTATTTCTATTAGGTCCCCCATTCCCTCCCTAGGTACAGCATAGAGATTCCTAGTCTCACAGCGCTCCCTAGTGGACAGCAGCCGCACCCATGACTCGCTTCCCTCCTCCCATCCCCTATTACAGCCTGTAATATATTCCCCCCCACCCCCTCCCAAAGAGGTATCGACAACCTACAGGACACAAATGACCTTAGAACGCCCCTGTCCATAATCTGCATATTCATTCATCTCTACCTTCCCGCCAATAAAAAGAAAGGATCTCCATAAACTAAATCCCAAGGACCCAGTTCCAAGAGCATTTTTTTGTCCTGGATCCTCTTTTAAACCCACTCCACACTGCTTCTCTGTCTATTACATGCTAATTTAATTTTACTATGGACGATATTTTCAGCATTTGCTGAGGACAGTAAATTTTGTAGTTTATGTTATTTCACTTTTTATGACTTTTTAACACTTAATAAAATTTTATTAGAGTACTTTTGTGTTTACAAGGCCACAAAACTCTTGGCAGGTTGTCAGAAGTCCTTTTTATTATGATCCTACTGATATACTGCGAGTAATGAAATAATCATGTCCAGAAATGTATCAAAGGCCAGAGGGATTATCCAGTTTAATAGCTCTACAGATGCGCTGTGAAAGATATGGACATGCAACCCCTTGACAGGCTAAAAAGCTTGGTGGAAGGAGGAGGCAGACTGGTTAATTCCTTTACCATTTGAAGCTAGGTCTGTTACTATCCTAAAGGCTAGATTCTTGGTCATGTGACTCCTGGCTGTTTCAATAAAAATGAATTTATTCTGTTGCAATATGCTTATTCTTCTTAGGTGTGCATTTAATGCTGAAGTGCTTGCAACCTTCAGTAAAAAGCCATTTATTGAAAAATAGCCTTTTATAGCACCATTTGGCAGCTAACAGTGACTTTTGATCTGCTCCAGCAGCAAAGGAGAGAGACTATATTGGTGAGATCAAATATAGAACAAGGTGTATTGCAATATTCTCTGAAGCGATTGCTTTTTGTTTTTGAAAGGGTACAGTTACTGGGGAACTCTGATTGTGTATATGCCTGAGTTCCACAATGGGCTGTTTTTCTGCAGTGCTCTCTGTGCTATAGCCTGAGATACTGCAGCTGTTTTTAAGGTCATTTCCTTTTATTTTAAATAATTGTTAATTTAACATATGTCGTTAAACTCATTCTTGCGTCAAAAGGAGGAGATTATACTTCCTGACCCTGAAAGCAAGGTGGGTGGTTTTGTTTTATAATTAAATTTGCTGTGTTCAATTTCATATTTTTCTTTCTCTGCTGTTTCCTAAAGAGCATGCCAAAAAAGATAAAAGAGACCGATGATACAAGATATGTTTTTTAAATGCCAACGTTGTCTTGCTAACGCACACAGTTCTAAAGTTTTAGCTTCAGAGGGACACCAGTAAGGTGCAGTCCATCATTTTAAAAATAATTGTTTTATTCACTGTGGTTTAAAATAGCCCCTTGAAGCCTAGAACTAAAATATATTTCCATATTCAAATACACAGTGCTTGTTTTGCCTCTAACACATACACTTGTGTGATATTGCAAGCATGCCCATGATTCTGCCAAAAGGGGTGTTTTAAAAGAAAAATGCATTAGTTAATTTGGGTTTAAAGCATATTGTAAGAATTTACATGTACTTTGCAAAAGACATAAGGAGTGGGAAATTGATCAAACTGTTTATCTTCCAAATCAGCAGAATCTTAAGAACAAAGGACTTTCCTGCCCCAGTAATAGTGGGACACATTCTGATACCTTTGTTCATATTGAGTCCTGGGGCAGTGCCTTTGAAATCAATGGGGCTTCTGAAGGAGTTACGGTACTACTCAGTGTTAGGAAGTACATCAGAATCTGGCCCAGTGTAAGTAAAGCAAATCCTTTAATACAGATTTGCTTGAAGACAGAAGTTCAGTTATCCCAGAACAATATCATCAACTGTAAATCATTTGTTTACAGGTCCAAGGTCAAATTAAACTTTTTAAACCTTTCATAACCCTCAAATTGGAAATCTGTAGAATGAAATGATGTGCAGAAAGGCATGATGGACTGGAAATAGTTAACCTTGCAAGAGCAGAGTTTTCAATTATTCCTTTAGAGACACAGAGAGAGAAACTCGTTGAAAACTAGCTACAACTTATTTAACCAATGAAGCATCTAACTAATTTAACACTTCCCTAGTGCCTTGGATTTTCTTCTGAAACCCCCGAAGAGGACTGAGGAAGCAAGTGTGGAGTCCCACTGCCAGAGAGAGTGAAGAAATGGAGGGTAAGCAATACAGTGACTGTGGGGCTGGAGTGGTGCTCAGGTGAGGGTAAAATGGGTGAACAGGACTTTGAAGTGCTGATTTCATTGCTATAGCTGGAAAGGGGAAGCTTCAACAGAAAAACTCCCAGACAGGAGCATGACCCTTGAACCTCCAGAAAGCTTTGTACTTTGCTAGGACAAATACCAGTCTAATGAATGGTCTCTCACCACCACTATCAGTGTCAATGCTGGTAAGGTCAGTTCAGCAAAATATTCTGCACATGAAACCCCCATTGATGTCAGTGGTAGTGCCCTGTACTGAGTGAATGGAGAACGTGCTGCAGGAGACATCTGCAATGTAGGTCTGAGACAATATTTGTTCCTTTACATTTTGCAAACTGTTAGCCTGGTGTATGTTCTTGGCCACTATATGTGAATATATTCCCACATTTTTGACTCTACAGTTATTGTTTTTTAATAGAGCAGCAAATCCTGGTCCCAATGAACTCAGGATAAAACTGCAAACTCTAGGCCCATAGTACATCATGGGGACAATTGACATTATGGTGGTCATAGAGTGATACATATTAATAACTATAATGGGCCAATTCCTGGTCCCACTGAAGACATGGAGAGGTTTGCCATTGACTTGCAATTATTAGTTATAATTGTTAATATGCATTTCTTTAACATTATCATGGTTTCATAATATCAACGGACATTATTCTGTACTGTATTATGCTATGGACTGATGTAATGGGCTAAATAATAATTGAGTGTGTGTGTATACATGTTTTATACACACACACACACACATTACACCATGTCCGCTTCTTTTTTAAAACAACTGCAAAAAACAATAAACAAAGAAAATCAATCCATAAACCTCTGATTAAAGAAGATAACACAGTTTACAAGAATTGCTTGGGATTTAGCCACAAAACTCCTATTGATTGAAATGTGAATTGTGTGGCTAAATCACAGTTGGCTCTTTGAAAATGCAGAATGTGGGAATGATGATAAACCCACAACACCAAGTACATAGATATGCTGGAGACAGATACACTAGGGCAAAAATTCATACGGATGATGATAATATGCACTAAATATGTTATAACAAGGCAGTGAAAGTTCTAGCTGTGTAATTTAATGTGCATATGCCAATGAACATTGTGCTAGCTGCATGCCAGTTGCTAAAGAACCCTTACAGGATGTATCATATAAAGGCTTTCCTGAGAGGAAAGTGAGATAAGCAAAACTGGGTGGAAAACTAGCTATAGACTATTTAATCAGTGGAGCATCTATCTAACTTAAAGTTCCCTAGTTCCTTGGATTTTCTTCTGTATCCCCAGTTTGGAGGGAAAGGTGGAAGCAAACCCCAGGCTCATCTGATGGGTGGACCTAGTTTGAAGACCCAGTTATCCTCTGAGATAGCTGACAGCAGCTCAGGCTATGGGTTTGAAGGTAGAGGGCAGAAAGGGAGAGCATCTCTAATTCTCAAAAGACAAGTTGGGATTTTTTTTTTGCTTAGGCACATGGTCATCAATTATAATTCAACATAGTTTGAGTTGGGTATTTCTGTATATACTTAAGACAAGTGGTAGTTCTCATATCAGTTTCTCTTGTTTATTATTTCAAGCCTGTTCCCATTTACTATACATAGCCCATTACTTGTTTTCAACAAAAAGGTAATGTTCGTTTATGGTCTGTTTCTTGTGGAGGCTACTTTATTTATCATAACAGCAGTAGTAGATAAAGGGAGGAACAGAGTCTGATAAGACCACCTTGGAAGCACACTACTCAGTATTATTAGAGGGGTCCAGAGAGGCAACCCTTTGCCCTAGTAAATGAAAACAATTACAGCAAAATAAGGGTAATTTGAGAACTTTATTCTACCTTATATTGAGAAGTTCTACCAAATTGTATTGTTCAGACAGCTGATCAGGTAGGAATTCGGGACTGCTGTAATACTTTATTCCTTCCCCCCCACACACACATTAACCCCCATGCTCACAGAGTCCTGTGTGAAAACTCAATGCACATGGCTAATAAATACAGATAAAGGGCAATATCAGAACTGCTGTGAAGTCCTTTCATTTACGACAGCTCCCAGGAGAACAAAGGAACAGTATCAGTGCAGGAACTCGCTGTATTATTAAGGCAAAGTGTCCATTGGCTGAAGAGAAAGTGATCACAAAGGGACAATGCTATTTAAGGTAATTAACATGGCCCCATTACCATAATATGTGAGCACCTCCCAATCTTTAACACACCAGCCCTGTGAGACAGATAAGTCCCATTACTCTCATTTTCAGAGGGAAAACTGGGGCACTGAGTGCCAGAAGCCATTGAAATCAATGGTACTTAGGCACCGAGGGGCTTTTGAAAATCCCACTAGGAGTCTATCTGCTTCTTTAGACACCTAAATATCTTTAATGATCTGGCCCAGAGATACTAAGTGACTTGTCTAAGTATGCAGTGTAGTTGTAGCCATGTCGGCCTCAGGATATTAGAAAGACAAGGTGGGATTTGTCCAAGGTCACACAGGAAGTATATGGTGGATTAGGAAATTGAACCCAGATCCCAGGCTAGTCCCCTAACCACTAGACCATCCCTTCTCCCGATGTGATGCAAGGGGTGCCATCTTCTATAGCAAGCTATCATTACCAGTGTTGCCAACTTTACCAATTTTGTCACTAGATTTAGCGACTTATTGGTTTCCCTAATGTGGAAATAAGTGTCCAAAGCAACCAATGACAAATCTAGCAAGTAGCAACTTTCACTGCCAATTACAGTGATATTCAGAGAAAGAAGTTGCCAATTTGCATAGTCACAAAATTATTCAAAGGCAGTTCATTAGTTTTAATAAAATCCATTCCTTGTTCTTCTTACTACATTCTGCTGCACACCAAGTCATTACGTCTCACTTGGCATGTCCTCGGAAGGAAGCTCAGTCCAGGGTTTCTTGGCCTGAGAGGCTGTGAATGAGGAGAAGGGTTTAACTAGAGCTCCTAGTGGTAGAATAAATGCTTAACACCTAACTGAGGCTCAGCTTAGATTCCTTGGTAGCAGGGAGGAGGTGAAAAGCCAGATCTAGGGGGAAGGGGAAGCTGGACAAGAGGAAGATACAACTGCTCCTAGGGGGGAAAGTTTCGATCTTCTGCTTAGTAAAAACCATTAGTGACCAGAGCAGGTGCCACTCCCTGGGTGAGGATGATGCAGGAAAAACCATTTGTCAACAGAACTTTGAGCCTTTGGCCACTGAAATGTTAACTAATCAAAATCCCTCTTCAAGGAGTGGGAAGCCGACTTGTCTAGCTGGGCGATTCCTTGGGACTTTGCTGAACCTGCCCCCATGACTAACTTCTGCACTCACCTTGCCCAGGCAAGAGGACACTCCTGGGGGGGCCCAGATTCCCTTAGTCCCTGTGGGATGAGCTGTCCCAGGCAGAGTGAACATGCCTCCCTGGAGCAGATGTTGCTGTGAGAAAAGGCTCCTGTGGAACTCGTTCCACGCTGCCCAAGAGGGGCAGTTTGTTCTCTCCAGCGATAGAAAAGGTTATTCTTTGTGCCGATCAAATCCCACCATAGGGTCATCCCTAAATCCTAGCGCTCAGCTCCCAGCCAGCAAAATCTCCAAACCGTGCCTGGGATCACTAGGGGCTTTGCTGCAATCACTACCTCTGAATTCTCTGAACTTCACTTCACTTTTCTCCATCAGCCTGCGAGTGCATTTTGTCTGCCTGGGGTTTAGTCTTCCCATGATTCTGGGCTCTCACTTTCGCTAACCTATCAGCTGAAGATAAAAGAGGGGGCGGGGGGACTGGTGCAAGGAATCAAATGCTGCTTTGCAGGGTCACTATTTCAAATTGCCTCTCCTCTTTTTTCTATGTATTGTCTTTCCTTTTCTTTCTTCTGCCTATTCTTAACTTTCTCTTTTTTTTTATTTTAATTTCCCCTCTCCTTCGTAACTCAGCCAGAAGTTAGGGGTCTATTACAGGAATGGGTGGGTGAGGTTCTGTGGCCTGCAGTGTGCAGAAGGCCAGACTAGATGATCACGATGGTCCCCTCTGACCTTAAAGTTTATGAGTTTACTCTGGCTGAGTTTCACCAATGTCAAGTAGAGCAGAACAACGACTTCCTGTGTCTTACATATGACATTCCTGTTAATAAACCCCAAAACGATATTAGCCTTTTTTGCAACAGCATCACATTGGCTCAGTTTCAATGTGTGATCCACTATAGCAAATTGAATACAGAGTTATTTCCGCCACAAATCTACTGTTATGGCTAGAGTACCATGATTTCTAAACCTAGTTTATTAGTGCAGTAACTGGACAGCCCATCTTTCCTGTGTCCCCATTTATTGGTAAAGGTGGTCTTTGGTCTGTTTATGGGGAATGTGAGCAATTTAAAGCTGAAGGCAACTTTATCTCATGCTCTGTGAATGCACATTTCTTATCCAGCTTGTTTAGGAGCTGAATGTTGCACGCTGGAGTTGTCCACAACATGCCACTTTCTGTCAGACCACACTACCTGTCAACAGACTGTGTCTCAGACATACACCATTGGGTGGGGGTTGAGAGAAGACACATTTGGTGTCTTTTGCACTCTTTTACTATCTCTTGATCTATTGGGTGCACTGCTTTTCTGCTGCACACCACACACTTGGGTGAGTAGACTTTCAGGCCCACTGTATATGTGAGAATTACAAAACGTAAGAATGGCCATTCTGGGTCAGACCAAAGGTCCATCTAGCCCAGTATCCTGTCTTCTGACAGTGGCCAATGCCAGGGGCCCCAGAGGGAATGAACAGAGCAGGTAATCATCAAGTGATCCATCCCATCACCTATTCCCAGCTTCTGGCAAGCAGAGGTTAGGGACACCATTCCTGCTCATCATGGCTAATAGCCATTGATGGACCTATCCTCCATGAATTTATCTAGTTCTTTTTTTGACTCATAGACTCATAGACTTTAAGGTCAGAAGGGACCATTATGATCATCTGGTCTGACCCCCTGCATGCTGCAGGCCATAAAACCGTCCCTACCCCTTCCCTGGACTCTGCTGTTGAAGTCCCCAATCCTGTGTTTTAGTGACTTCAATCAGCAGAGACCCTCCTGCTAGCGATCCCTGCCCCATGCTGCGGAGGAAGGCGAAAAACCTCCAGAGGCTCAGCCAATCTACCCTGGAGGAAAATTCCTTCCCGACCCCAAATATGGCGATCAGTAAGAACCCGAGCATATAGGCAAGAGTCTCTAGCCTGACCCCTGTTAGCCATTATACTATTTACCTACCATTGCTTGGTATTCCTTGACTACTATGTTTCACCATTAAACCATTCCCTCCATAAACTTATCTAACTTAATCTTAAAACCAGACAGGTCCGTCGCCCCCACCGTTTCCCTCGGAAGGCCGTTCCAATATTTCACCCCTCTGACGGTCAGAAACCTTCGTCTAATTTCAAGCCTAAACTTCCCCATGGCCAGTTTATATCCATTCGTTCTCGTGTCCACATTAGTACTGAGCTGAAATAATTTCTCTCCCTCCCTGGTATTTATTCCTCTCATATATTTGAAGAGAGCAATCATATCCCCCCTCAGCCTTCTTTTGGTTAGGCTAAACAACCCGAGCTCCTCGAGTCTCCTTTCATACGACAGGTTTTCCATTCCTCTGATCATCCTAGTTGCCCTTCTCTGTACCTGTTCCAGTTTGAGTTCATCTTTTTTAAACATGGGAGACCAGAACTGCACACAGTACTCCAAATGAGGTCTCACCAGTGCCTTGTACAACGGAAGCAGCACCTCCTTATCCCTACTAGATATACCTCGCCTAATGCATCCCAAGACCGCATTGGCTTTTTTCACCGCCACGTCACGTTGTCGACTCATAGTCATCCTGCGGTCTACCAGGACTCCGAGGTCTTTCTCCTCCTCTGTTATTTCTAACTGATGCGTCCCCAGCTTGTAACTAAAATTCTTGTTAGTCATCCCTAAATGCATCACCTTACACTTTTCACTATTACATTTCATCCTATTTCTGTTACTCCAATTTACAAGGTCATTCAAGTCTCCCTGCAGAATATCCCGATCCTCCTCCGAATTGGCAATACCTCCCAGCTTTGTGTCATCCGCAAACTTTATCAGCCCACTCCTACAATTGGTTCCGAGGTCAGTAATAAATAGATTAAATAAAATCGGTCCCAAAACTGAACCTTGAGGAACTCCACTGGTGACCTCCCTCCAACCTGACAGTTCACCTTTCAATATGACCCGCTGCAGTCTCCCCATTAACCAGTTCCTTATCCACCTCTGGATTTTCATATCGATCCCTATCTTTTCCAATTTAACCAATAATTGCTCGTGCGGTACCGTATCAAACGCTTTACTGAAATCGAGGTACATTAGGTCCACCGCATTTCCCTTATCTAATAAGTCTGTTACTTTCTCAAAGAAGGAGATCAGATTGGTTTGGCACGATCTGCCTTTGGTAAAACCATGTTGTAATTTGTCGGAATTGCCATTGACCTCAAGGTCCTTAACTACTTTCTCCTTCAGAATTTTCTCCAGGACCTTGCACACTACAGATGTTAAACTGACAGGCCTGTAGTTACCCGGGTCACTTTTTTTCCCTTTCTTGAAAATAGGAACTACATTAGCTATTCTCCAGTCCAACGGTACCAGCCCCGAGTTTAAAGATTCATTAAAAATCATCGCTAAGGGGCCTGCTATTTCTCGCGCCAGTTCCTTCAGTATTCTTGGATGAAGATCATCCGGTCCGCCCGACTTAGTCCCCTCATCTGAAAGCTGTTCCATACTCCTAATCATTTTTGTTGCCCTTTTCTGATCCTTTTCCAATTCCAGTATATCTTTTTTGAGATGGGGTGACCACATCTGCACCCATTCAAGATGTGGGCATACCAGGGATTTATATAGAGGCAATCTGATATTTTCTGTCATCTTATCTATCCCTTTCTTAATGATTACCAACCTAAATAGGCCAGTTATGATTGATATAACATTATCAGTATGACATTACACTGACAACAGATTTTATTTAAAATTCTGAAATGTCCACAAAAAAGGTCTCAGAAGGAAATGTTCTTATGCATAATACTGCATAGTAATTATAATAATAATTTTAAAATTGGTAAATACAAAATGCACCACATCAAAAGGAAGTTTTTAGAGTTCTGGTGACAAACAGAAGGCCCAGCGTAAAGATAAACTTGATGAAGGAATAATAGGCAGTGAGGAGCAAAACCCAGCACAGCTTCATAGATTAGTTTGGTTCAAAGAAGCTTCTGGACACTTACTTAAAGCTTAGCTGAATTATTATCCAGATTTTGATGCTAGCCATCGAGTGCAGCCCTCACTAGGCTCTACTTCTCTCCCTCGGTGGGACTCCCCTCAGGCCTCTATCTTTGAGAGGAAGGCTCAAACCTTTACTTTCCAGCTATTCTCTTCTCCTTTCTCCTTTCATACCCAACCTCCTGGCAGCATCTTTTTTTGTTGAGGGAAACCTGTGGTCTGTACTTGTCACCTTCTCTTGAAGAGGCATGGCTTGCAGTTCTCTCTCCCACCTCACCCTCCCAGCAGTTTCTTTCTGAGCAGAAGATGTTCAAGGTCATGCTGTCATTCCCCTCTCTTAGGTTCAGGCTTTGTTAGTCTTTCTACTGCTTAATCTAAGTTTCCCATGCTGTGGGGGCTAAGCAATCCATTTTTTTCATGTTGTACCCCATAGAAGATGAGTTAGCAGCAGTTAGCAGAGGAGAGATTCTGAGAGGGACTGGATACTGCTCTAGAACGCCAAAAGACAAAGGACAGTCTGATAGAGCTTGTTAGGGGTTTGCAGGAAGGCTGTCAGGAGTGGAGGCCAAACTTGAAGGTCAAGAAAAATAAACAGAGAGAACAGAGGCCATCTTGGGTCTTCCTTCATGGGAAGGGTCCTTAACCATTAATTTTCAACTCATTTTAAAAAGTTTGCTTCAAAGAGTGAGCAAAAGTTTGGGCTGGTTCTTAGACTAGCTATATCAGTTCTCCTCTGAATAATACCTTGGGCAATTTGTCCAACAGAAGTTTGCACACCATATTGCTCTGATTTAGGTGACATTCTTTTTATTACAGTGACATTGCACCAACCCAAAAGATGTTTCAAGACACTAAATCTTTCAAACTTCATATTTGGAAAAGGGCCCCTTTCAAAATTGCAGTTTTCCCATCACTGATGCCATCTTTGTATTATAGAGTCCCTTAGCTTTCATTCTAATTATATATTGGGTAGACCTGCTTTTGCAACACAGTGAAGACTTGTGGTAAAGTAAAGTGATGCATGTATTTCCTCACTGGGATATAAGGGAAGGATCTTCTCAGATCCTTTGAGTTCACATTTGTAACTCAGCCATCTATACAAAAATAAGAGGTTTCAAAGCAGAGAAATGTTTTATAAATGAGATAATTAAAAAAAAGACAATAGCAATATCTCAAGAAGAAGAGTGTCTTTAAAATAGATTAAAATAAAAATCCATTTAAAGGGTCTAGAGAAGACATAGTAGCTTATTTTTAGTTTACTTTACACTCCTTTCATGATCCCCCATTTCAAAATAGGATTGTTCAAATTTTCTTCCAGATATTGTCTACTGTCTAATTTATTGATACTTCAAAAGTATGTCAGTTTGATAGAACATTCTTACAAAAATGTCATCAGAGATATTTATGGACTGATACAATGTCCATGGAAATAAGTGGAAGGTGTCTTTTCATTTAATTTAATGGGCTTTGGATTAAGAACAGAAGAATGGCCATGCTGGATCAGACCAATGGTCCATCTAGCCCAGTATCCTGTCTTCTGACAGTGGCCAGCACCAGATGCTTCGGGGGGAATTAACAGAATACAGCAATGTTGAGTGATTCATCTCCTGTCGTCCAGTGTCAGCTTCTGACAGTTGTAGGATTAGGGACACCCAGAGCATGGGGTTTCATCCCTGACTGTCTTGGCTAATAGCTAGAGCCCTACCAAATTCACAGCCATGAAAAACGCATCACATACTGTGAAATCTGGTTTTCCCCATGAAATCTTGCTATTGTAGAGGGGTTGTGATATTGCTACCCTCACTTCTGCGCTGCCTTCAGAGCTAGGCAGCTGGAGAGCAGTGGCTGCTGGCTGGGAGCCCAGTTCTGAAGGCAGCACCACCATCAGCATCAGCGTAGAAGTGAGGGTGGCATGGTGTGGTATTGCCACCCTTCTGCACCACCACTGACAGCAGTGGAGAAGTAAGGGTGGCAATACCATACCATGCCACCTTCACTTCTGGGCTGCTGCTGGCAGCAGTGCTGCCATCAGAGTTGGGCTTCTGGCCAGCAGCCACTGCTCTCCAGCCACCCAGCTCAGAAGGTAGAGCAGAAGTTAGGGTATCAATACAGTGACCACAACCCAGTTGTCTTGAGACCACCATTTGGTTCATGATCCCCAATTTGAGAAATGGTGACTTAAGGGCTTTATATGTTTATATTTTTAAATACATATTAATGATTTGTGACAATGTGAAATTTAAGATTTAAACATCTGTAACCATGAAATTCAAGATTTTTAAAATGCTATGACCATGAAATTTACCAAAATGGACCATGAATTTGGTAGGGCCTTACTAACAGTCATTGAAGCACCTATCCTCCATGAACTTATCTAATTCTTTTTTGAACCCAGTTATACTTTTGGCCTTCACAACATCCCATGGCAACAAGTTCCAAAGTTTGACTGTTTTGTAAAGAAGTACTTCCTTATGTTTGTTTTAAACCTGCTGCCTATTACAGACCCACAAAGAATAATCCACAGAAATATGTAGATAAAGGATATGAAGATAGATGAGTTCTCTGCTCTGCCCTCCCACAAATTGTGGTCTGGTTGGAACTTCTCATGGCTCTCTGTGTATTAATGTAGTAGGCACATATTGATTCTGTGCCTTGTGAGTGCGTTGTACACAGAAGATATTTAAAGTAGGTGCTGAGTAAAGAAAAGGAAATTTCTAACCAACGGTTTGGACTCCTATTGGAAGTGCACTTTCATATCAAACCTGTACCACCTGCAAGTAGGTTTTCCTAGTGATCAAATCAGATTGCAGCTAGATGAGGGTTTGCTTTTAATTTTAGGATGTAAAATCACTGTTAAATGCTTCCAGTAGATAATACTTAATTGGGAAAGGAACCAAAATGCAGTACAGAGATTGACACAAATTATCCAGACCTTTGTAAGTTAACAAAAGTATTGAATACTTCTCACTAGAGTCCATTTAGATTTTGTAATCTAAACACTTACCCATGGGGCCTTCCTCCTGAGATGAACTTTTGGCAGTGGATATATAAACATACTTTATGTGCTAGGTCCTTTTTCACTAACATGCTTTGGTTTGGCACAGTAAAAAGTAAGAGGAGCAAGGGCGGAGGGGTCAGCTGCTTCCTGACTTCTAAAATCTTTATCAGTACTAGCAACTCCTCAGTTTGTCTCGGTGATTTGTGGTATTGTTGTTTATCTGTATATCAGTCACTTTGGACGCACTGTTTAGATCTAGTGGTCTCAAGACCATTTACAATCTCTGGTAGGCTTGTTGTGCCAGACAGGGCAGACATCTGGTTGTCAGTTATAATTGCATCCTACACCAGAAGTTGTTTTTAAATACTCTTGATTCCCTTTGAACGCAGCACTGTGATGCACAACAGTTTCAAGCCATTAATGCAAGAAGCAGCGTCAATACATGGCTCTAGCCTAGTTTGAAAGATTTATGAGATATGGTGGGGAGGGGGGTCATTTTACAAAAGGGTGAAAGGGTGGCTGTTTTAGCCTGCATGGGTTTTAATGATACAGCAGTTTCCTTTCCAGCCCGTACAACTTATTCTTTGAACACTGACAGAAATAGTGCATCAGAAAATTATTTTGTGGTGTTGCCATGTTTACTGTTTCCTGTTATCTTTCCTGGGAAGTATTTTAACAGAAATTAGGGCAACAGATAAAAACCAACAACCACTGGATGAAAGGATTTACTATAACGCTTCCTTCTCTGTCTAATCTGGTGGACTGTGATTTAAACCCTACAGGCTCTCGACAGGATATGACACCAATTAAAAACAAGAAACCTAATTTTTTGACAAAATAATCACATAATCTCCTTTCTATTATCTGGCTAAAGGGTTATTGACACCACATTTATTTCTTGACCAGAATTCTGGATTTATTAGGCTAGCAAACTGTTCTTGTTTAAGTTATACGATCCAATGAAAATCAGTGTATGTCAAGACACAAGACAGCCTTCAGTATTGTAAAGAGAACTTATTTTCCCCTGATAATTGTTGCATTGGGTCAAGAATGCACAGAAATATAATTTGAGCAGCTTATCTTGGTTGGGTTTGGATTTGCTGTTTAATACCAAAGAAAATTAACCGTATAAAGTAAAAAACAACTCTAGAGGGAAAAATTAAGCTTAAGGGGCTTTCCTTAGCTTTGAATTGAAATGGCAGAGAGCACTTAAGTTTAACTGAAAAGCATTATTAAGTTAGAGAACAAAATGATAAAGTGCACTGCTTCTCTTAGTTCCTCTGTGATGGTTTGAGCCTAGTGTTATCCATGTTTTGTTTTAAAGGCAAAAACTTCAACAAGGTAAGGAGATGACTGGCATAACCTAATAAGTGAAACACTGGTATTTGCCTTTTTGACACCTGTTTAAGACCAACTAATGGTCCTAAGGCATAGTAGTCGTGGTTTCAGTTCAGCCCCTGGTGGACTGTGTTATATATTACATATGGGCTCTAGCAATGTGTTTCATTCACATACATTTTCCACAGCTCTGTCTTGAAAGGGAGAAATTGCATTCTCCCACTCACTCTTGAAGCCTGCAATTTTCTTAATCACTAAAATTCCCTTGCCATACATGTAATTGGTCAACCCTTCATTACATCCCCAAACAGGTGTCCAGTAAGCAGAACCCTGTAAAAATGAGACTAACTACACTCCAAAACTGCCAAATCATAATATTAAAAAATCTCCTCCTTGGTGCATCATTTGCAAGGATAAATCTAATTTCTGCTTGCACTTGGATATAATTATTTTTCAATCTGGTTTTATTTTTTAAAATACTTTCCTAGCTTCTTCAGCCTCACAAAGTCACATATTGTGCTGGAGGTTTGAATCATCTTATAGCCACATACTCTAAAAGTAGGATACACTTTGTTGTAGTTATTAAAGTATTTCACAGGAGGGCTGCTTTCAAATGAATAGATACATTGTTTCTCTCAATTTCAAGGTTAATTTTTACCCAGTGTGTTTTGCTGATGCACATCTGATATTTTTCTCATTTCCTTGTCTTTTCCCTAATCTAAAAACTATTGCTATTTAATAACAACAACTACATAATGTTTGCAGGGTTCTAGTTGTAATTGAGGTTAGTGCGAGCAGAGGAACTCTTATACTGAGCTAGATGTGGTAGCTCTCCTCTGTACCACCATTTTATTGCTGTTGTGGGCAGACAGCAAAATGGTGGTTACTAGGAGTTTCATGAACAAGAACATGTAACATATCATAGAATATTTCATTGCAGTGACAAAAATAAAGGAGGTTTCTAATGGACATGCTGGGCTTCATGAATATATCAGGATGCTTCCTGAGCCCTGCATCTCCCCACATTCCAAATCCACATTTTCTTTGTGAAATGTACAAAGCCAGCAAAGCCTGACTTTAAATTAACAGTTCCCCAGGAACGATCAGATAATTGTGTACGTTACATACACCTCCAAACAGTAACAAGAATAATCATAGTAACTTTGTGAGTGTGTATATTCATGTTATTCATAGAGCCCCGAATGTCACATAGTCAGCAGCCCCAGGACCAGCTTGCATTAAGAATAAATGTTTTGCTTGTGAATAAATGGTCCTTCCAGATCAAGGTTGAGGTCATTGGCAAGATGCTGTGGGTTAGCTCATTCTGCAGCTATGTGCATGTGTTAATACAGGAGTTAATTTTTAGATTGTCAGTGTCTTTCTTTCACAAGCAAGTTATTCAGCCAATTTAAAAAAAATATATACAGATGAGCAGCTGATTACATACGTCAGTGTAATTACCTTGTGGCTAAACAGGAGTCATAATAAACCGTGACAGTGGGCTATCACTAGCTAGATTTCAAGTAGTGCAGTAGAAGGAGAGCTAGAAAAATGGTAACTGAAATGCAAATTGCCTTTGATTACCCACAGCAGAATTAGCATCTTCATTTCTCTGCCCAGAAATAATTTCTTTTCCCCCAGGTACACAGTTACTATACTGTACTTGAGAAAGCAGAGGTTCACAGCACACAAGCAACCACCAATGAAACAGAAATATGCTAACAGTTGAGAGTCAGTGTGCAGTTTGCCCTATATAAAAAAGATCTGCAGCAATGTATTTATGTCCCACACAACCATATTGTTTTCTGTCTTTGGTGTGCAAGGATTGTAAACAGAGGGAAAAATGTGTAGGCTATTAAATCTAGTAGTAACAAGGCTCTTAAAGCCAGGTTTATTGTACCAGTGTAGGCAGAAGCTTTCCTTTTTTTATCTGTGGGTGTTAAATCCCCTGTCTGAAACAGGATTCTTGCTCCAATAATATTAATCTCACTGTATCTTTGGGAAGGAGGGAATGGACGGATGTCCATAAACTAAGGGCACCACCTGGTGGTTAACTCACCGAATGTGGTGTTGATAAAAATCAATGAAAATTCACACACTAAGGGGGGTCCACCCCATGAACAGTTTAAATATCATGATCAGAGATGGATTTATATTTTGAGGAAAATAAAATGAAACAGTTCTTAGTGTTTAGATTTTACTGACTTTTATGAGCTCAAGCCAAGCATTATCCATTTCTTCCCCATACAATCTGTTTTGTGAGCTGGCAGTGCATTTCAAAATAGTTTATTTTGATGACGTGGTCATAATTCTAAATAATTTGATTTCCAAACATATACATTAAATTGTGGTCTTTCCAGAAAATCATTGCACAAAAAAAAAAAGACTGTCCTAAGCTAAACAGAAAAGAAGCAATTACATGATCCAAATACCTTTCCTTAGAGTTTTGGTGCTGTTTTCTGGGAAAAGCTAAACAAAGAAAATATTTGCCAAAACATAAATGCTTCTTTTGTAGGTCATAAACTAGAAACAGAGATATCAAGCGTGTTCTCAAAAATCTAATGAGGAACTGAGAAACAGTGCCTGATGAACAATTTTTTATTTTATTTTATTTTTGCATTTTAGAATGCTTGTAAGTGCATTTGTATTAGAAATATTCAGAAACAAATGTATTTACAGCATAATTTTTCCACCTCCTCAAACTCAGAAATCAGAGAGCACACTAAACATACACAAACACACACAGATGCTGTACATCTGCAGAGTTGAAGTTCCATTTATATAAATGCATGTACGGTGGAATTTAAACCTTCAGCCTCCAATAAAATTGTATGTCTGTTATAAAACTGCTGCACCTTGACTCCAGACTACACTGAATCCCAAATTAAACACCCCATTTACTCTACTGCAACAAGCAGAAAGGTTTGCAACACTGAACAGTGAACACAGACAGGAAACACATATTATCATTCTCTTTACCTTCTGTACATATGATAGCAACACCTAAGCAACCCCTGTAATCCATATTTTTCTCCAGTTCCTGCCTCCTCTTACCAGCAGGTTCGATGAGGGGAAAAAAGTGAGTTGGCACATAACGTTTAATTTCACATTGCTTCCTTAATTATTTAGCTAGATGAACCGGCAACACCAGTGGTTTAAAAAGCAAGCAGGTAGCATGTTTTACTACAAAATGTCTTCCTGGATTTCATCAATAACTCAGTGTCATGAACAGAAACAGCTGGCATGTTGAAGGCGGTGTAGATTTCTATAAGCATTATATATAATGTATGTGCTTTCCTTGTAATGCTCATGAACGATCCATTCCGTAGCAATGTCTGTACTCCACAAATACCGCTAAATAACATACAGGGGATTTAAACTTAGGACCTATTAATTCATATTACATAGTAAATCCATTGCTTTAGTGACCAGTTGTCTATTTTTTTAAAAAAAGGTTTTGATGGCTAATGTAATTTGAGATGCATACTATCCTTGGATTCTAATTTTCCCTGCTGCCATGTCAGAGTCATTACAGAATTTTGATGTTTTTGTTGTGGCTTATTAAACTAGAAGCTGAAGCTCAATGTGTGTGTGTGAGAGAGAGAGAGAGAAAGAAATGAATATTAATATTGGTTTGTCAGGCCAAGTAAAGTGCAGGCAAACAAAGCAGAGAGTTGCTCAGATTGGTTTGAAGTGTTTCAGTCTTTATCTGAAGGGAGCTACCCTCTAGTGGATTGAGGGTGAATTTTACTTTCCTTTCATATCCCATTCTGGTCTTCATTTATTAAATGCAGTGCACCTTCTCTCTAAGGATATTCTTGGCTATTAACCTTCATGCATGATACAGGAGCTGAATGTTAATATTGAAAGTATTTCTTATCAAGTGTGGCGTTGGAAAGCATGGAGAAGTTATGCTAGCAGCCCAAGAATGCAGATTCCCATATTTCTTATTGTTGAAGCGAATATGAAAATGGTTACAAGTTTAAAGTTATTTTAGATCAGATGTCTGGGGCTATAATGCAGACCTCCATTCCCAGACATCTGATCTAAACCTCTCTGAGCCTTGGGAATTTTAAATCCAGATGCAGATTCCAGCTCTGTGGATGGTCCTTATCTGTATAATAGACCAAATCAAAAACCTAAGAGTAAGGAATAGGACAGGGAATAGGAAAAGTAAGAGATGTGGCTGAAGCACAGGGCTGCCTGGGCCTATGAGTTTTATTTGGCTTTGCTGGGTTTGAGAAGCTGTCAGTCAGCATTTACTGTATTGTTATTCCAAAGGACCAGATTTCTGGAGCCTGAACCAACAACCTCAGGTCTGAGATCGGTTAGCAATACGTCAGAACAAGCCTCACAACAGGCAACTTTATTGCCTTCTGCTAAGTGAGCAAAAAGTTGGGAGATTTCCCTTGTAAGCATCAGACTTCTAAGTGCTTTTCTACTTTATTTCTTTTTGCCTGATGTGTTTCTTCCTTCCCACCTCCAACATCAAAGTATTTGCTAGGGGAATTCAATCCCATGATTTCTGGGAGTTGTATATTTCCCCTCTCCCATGCCCATTTCCTATGCCCCAGCTGCCAGAGTCCTAACCCTCTGGTGCTTTAATCACTCCATTAATCAGCCTTGTGCAGTGATCAGCACACTCCAGCCTCTCACTGCCATGAGGTAGCCTGTTACTTCCTCAGGACACAGAGTCTCCCCCTAACCCATTAAGAGTATTTGTGAGAATGATCCATACTGCCACACCAGCTAAAAAGGATATTTTCCCTAGATTTCAATTAGGCTCATTTTTAATACCATCTGGTTGGCATAAGAAATAAGACTTAAGAGGCCAATTCATGGGCAATAGTAGATAAGTGAGATATGTACATTTCTATGTCATATCTAGGCTCCAAGAGCATCATGATTTTACTACACCAGTGAACATGAACTTTGTACCAGGTACCAGGATACGCAAACAAACTGTCTCTATTTATTGCTCGTAGGGCATTGTATGACCATGACTGTATCACTAACCTGGTGCATGGGAGCTGGCAGGTATCACGTAATGTGCACAAACTGCCTCCATTTCCATTTCAAGTCGGAACAGTTTATTAGTTATTGTGTCAGGACAGCACCTAGGATACAACAAACAGACAGAGGAGCACAAAGAAATGAGAGTAAAGTTTTAACTGGTTTGAAAGCTTTATACCTTCTGGGGCCTGGTGCACTTTTGGGCTTTAGCAAGATGAATAATAATATAACACCTGACGATTATTTTTCAGCATCTCTTATAAAACACAGAATTAATACTTAAGGCAACCTCTGATTCACAGGATGAAGACTTAAGTATACAGGGGAACCAAATAGTCTGCTGTTTGCTGGGTTTCTGGCTGCTGGGGAAGGCTGGAATTCATGCGTAGATCAAGTCCGAGTTATCCTGACTACCCCTGCTGGGAAACCCCTCTACCCCCTACTCAGCCTTCTTGACATGCCTGGCCTTTTTCCTGAACCTCCAAGTTTCTGACTCTTCCCTTGGGCCAGGAAAGAGTTATGGGGAAAAAATCAGCAAAACAGTACTATACTAGAAAGAATTAACACCACCACTATGCCAGCAACCTGTGAGTGCAGGGAGAGTGGGCAGTGAAGCTGGCAGCAGAGAGGAGTTGGGCAGGAAGTTTGAAAATCTTGGCCTGCTGGAAGGGGGAGGGGGCCTTTCAGTTCAGCTAAGAGCAAGAGAGGGCTTTGTGTGACTGAGCAGAGGCTGGAAGAGGAAGCAGGAGTGAGCTGAGAATTCTTGCTAGCAGGACAAGAGACATAGGATATCACTATATTCCTCTCTCTCAGTTTAGAGCCCACAGGACACAGACTCATCCTGGAGTTTTTAAGGTTCAAGTTATATAACCATTTCATGTCTCCTCCAGATTTGGATCTGAATTTTGCAGCGTGGGTGACATGCCACACTGTCACACACATCAAATATATATGTGAATATAATCTGCACAAATATCTGCAGAATATGGAGATAATTGTACACAGAATAGCTTTCAAACACAAGCATTACTCCAGTATAATCCAATCCTTATATAGTTTCTCAACAATCAATTCACTGTGGTGTCTAGGTTCCACTCCTCTGTGTGTGGGTGTGCACACGTGTGTTTTCCTTACTGTATATTAATGAGTGTTTTCCCACCAAAGTGTTTTGGCTATGGCTTTGCAACTGTGCATCAAATCCAAATGCCATGTTTGCATGAATATATTCAGTGAACAATGCAAATTATTTATCCCTTGGGATAAAGGACTTGAAAATACAGATGGTCCTGATACAGTCTGATAAGAATGTAAACAAGAAAATATCTTTGTTGACTTATTTCTTTGTAATCAGTAATAATTAGTTATTGTCTAGCGATAAATTACATTTTGCATTCCATAAACCTTGCAGTGAACAACAGCTACAGGAAACCAAAGCTGGGTTTTCTTAGGATTATCAAGGAATAAATGTTTATGTCAAAATCTCCCCTTTAGCAATGTAACAAAAGCCTTTTCTATATATGATGCTACATTTTCTATTGTTCTTTTTGTCTACATCAGATGTAATAGTAGCTAACACTACAGGCTTCTACCCAAGCTAATGAAAGGGATCTGGGAATTTTAACCTCCTCACAATTCTGTGGTCTCATAACTGAACCTTTTACTTAATTTTAGTTCTTGAGAGAGGGTTTATGAATCCCTCAAAGCCTCTCCTTTATCTGTCAGAAGTCCATGCTTTGTAGTAAGATACTCATGTGGTATCACTGGGGTAAAACAATAAGTTAACAAAAAAAATCTTTATAAAATTTTCTTTCATATCAACAAATTATCCCACAGACAAGTGTTAGTGGCGAATGAGCCTGGGTGGCTCTTGACCCAGGGCAGGATCCCAGAACACGTAACGGATTGGCAAGAGTGATGACAGTCTCATTGTACACAGAATCCCTTTGTTTGTTACAGAAATCCCTAACACAGATTTCTCAGAGTTTAATACCATTTGTTGAGATGGCCTAAAAACACCCATTTTGCATTAGCAGTCTATTTAATAAAAATAAAATGGGGCCTACAAATCCCCTACCACTTAGCATGTCATTTTAATTTTGCTGAATTATTCATCTGTGCTTCTTGGCCTCCTTAGAAAAAGCTGGGAACCCACCAGCTTTAACTGCTCCACAACCACCAGGTGAGATTACTGGAAACTGGGGCACTGAATCTGAGAGACAGATCTCTATTGACACATGGGAGCTCTCATACAAATCTGTAAGTATTGGCCTTCTTTGTAGGTAACTCTATTTTTTGTCCTTTCCAGTATTTGACCAACTGGTAGTGGGACTTGTTACAAACATGCAGAATGGAGGTTTTTCAGTTCTAAGCTTTGTCTCATTGTTGGCTGTGATTTGCTAAGTGTCAGGTTTTTTGTGTGTTTGTGTTTTAAGAGGAGCCAGAATTGAATTGATCAGATCCTCAGCCAAAGTCTCACAATAACTATAGCTGTTCTCCCAAGAATGTTACCAGCAGATTTTTGAGCAAACAAGGTGGACAGTAAATGTACTTTACAGGGTGATATCAGTGTGAATTTGTATCTCAGTGATGCCCCTTCTTGATAATACTCAGAAGGGGCTAACCATATCCAAGACAAGACCCACTTAACAAGACAAACTGGTCCCATGCCTGAACTTTCTGTCATTTCAAAGAAAATAGGTATCCATGGGCTGGCTGATTTCCAGTTGGTTCTGCTGACAAAATAGTGCCCAGGAGTACAGTCACACTCAGGGTGAAATTCAGCTCACTGACATACTGCCTAAGTACTTAGGTTTTACAAGAAAGAAGTGCACAGGGGCTAGAAGGGACAAAACCCACTACCATTGGGCAGCAGTGATCCCTGTCAGCCCATACATCAGCTGTGTGCTGGAATATCAGCCATTTGTACCAGCTGTTAGAACTGTTGAGTCTGTATCCCATAGCAGAACCATAGCATCAACAAAATCAGGGAGACTACTTAGGTAAGTAGGGGGTTGCAAGAGCTGGTCCACTAGAGGTAAATAAACCCGTCTGTTCTTTTTTTAAAGCTATGCTATAAAAAGACAGAATAATGTCCCTATATTATGATGTGTCTTCATGATCCAGATGACACTTCAGAATCATGATGTACATAGCTGTGCTAGGTAACAGAGGAAGCATGTCTAGTAGTTGGAGCTGGAGTCTGAAAGCCAGGGGATGTGGACCTAGCTCTGCCACTGACTCACTCTGTTACCTTGAGCAAGTCACTTAATCTCTGATTGCCTCAGTTTCCCCAACCATTAAATGGGGATTATATTAACTCACTTTTGTTGTATGCATGTTGCACCCAGCTCAATCTTGGCAGATAACTGAAGGAAGAAATGGACTTTTAAACACCAGTGACTTCCATGAACTTTCTCCAAATGTACATCAATGTAACTGACAACAGAATTTGTCCCATACACTCTTGGTGGCTGTAAGTCCAATTCTGATCACACTTATACCCACTGAATTCTAATGACTTCATTGAAGTTACTCCTGACTTACATCGTGGTAACAGATCAGAATCTGGCTCCTTATGTCTGAAACAGTTTTTTTATTATTTTTATAATAATACTAACTTAGCTTCACCATCATGTAATTTTCTTTTTCAAACTATTGAAAGCTATTGGCTTCGTAACTTGTTTAGTTATTGTATGTTGTACAGAAATACAACCTATTAGGAACATCTATACTGCAGGCCAAATTCCATAACACAGGCTTAAATATGGAAGAAACTCACTGAAATCAGTAGTTGATTTATAGTGGTACTACTGAGTCAGAATTTTGCCCTTTTGGATCTGTTACAACATAGATATGTAGTACATTTATTGCAAATCGCACCAGCTGATTATTATTATTAATTATTATTATTATTTGTAATGGCTGTTGCAACCAATATTGACCTTTTATTCTTTAATATATAGAGATTTTAAAAGACCATTTGAGTTATGAATAATAGTTATTATAATCATTATAAATAAGTTAACAATGAATATGATGAAAACAATAGATAAGCAAAGATTTATTTAAAAATTAAGTTAACATGAAATAGCTGAATAAAAATAACTCTTGAATAAATAGATGTCCCTTTAAAGCAGACCTCTCTCTACAGATGTGACTGACACTGCTCTGAATATTTAGAATGGATAACAATGACAAAAATTTGCTTTAAAAAAAAAAGAGTCCCATAAAATATAGCTTGCAATGACCTGTCCTTTGTCAGGCATAAGTAGAAAGATAATTTTTAGACTTGTATGTGCCAGTTTCTGAAATACAATGGGATTTCAGGAAGATTTAAACCATATGCTTAAAAATAAATAAAAGATTCAGATGTAAAAAGAAATTGGGAGGAAGGGAAATGTGGTAATTGAGGATTGGATCTACAGGGCACTGAGGGCTTAATTCACAAAAGAACTTAAGGGTCTAGAAAATCACTGGAATCCACAAAGCCTGAATTAGACACCCAGGCATCCTATACAAGAATGGAGGGAGACAGATCCTAAAACTGGGATTCACAAATGCCAGCATGCTAGGTAGCTCCCCGCATAAGCTAGCCAGTGGGAGATACCAAGGAAAGGATGTGTCCTAAGCCCTACCCCTCTGAGGGAGTGCAGCTCCTAAATTTGGGCTGGAGGGAAGCATTTCCCACTCCTTGGAACTCTCAGCTGCAAACCGTCTCTTGGAGTTAGGTGCCTACACAATTTTTTTTTTTTAAGCAGGCAGCCAGAGGGAAGGGCAGGAATTTGAACTGAGGGGAGGGATGGTTTCCCACATCGCATGTGACTAGTCGAACCACTGGGCTGAAAGTTATAAGGGAAATTGTCATCGTCCTCCTCTGCTCCTCCCCCCCGCCCCCATTTTGTGTGAGCTTGTGTGCAGGGCCCAATCTGGTAAGTGTCCTCTGAGTACACTGACTGGATCGGGCCCACTGGTGAGTTAGGCAGAGGAACATCTATCTTCCCCACAGTTTGTGCATCACTCTGGGGCTTGGCATCTGGATGCTCAGAGTGGGGCAGCAGTGCCCATGCTCGGAGGCAGAAACCTAGGCACCTAGGGAGCTTTTACTGCAAAAATGTAGGTGCCAATTGAGCTTAGGTGCCTACAGAGTTTGGTGGTAGCTGAGCAGGGGGTTTATTAATATCAGTGGTGCCTGATTCTGGGATTTAGGTACCTAAAGTGGCAGTTAGGCACCTAAGTCCCTTTGTGAATCTAGCCCTGAGTGCCCTCAATTCCCATTACAATCAGCTTTGTGGAAGTTGTGGATGCTTAGTGTGTGGCAGGGTTGCATCCTAAATTATTACCAGCATGTTACAATATCTGATTAAGCAAATAATGATCCACTACAAAAGGCGTAGCTCTGAAGTGTCAGTAGAAATGTGGAAAATGTACAGACATGAGCAGGGGTTTCATTTGTTATGATACATTCCCTTTATAGACTAAACCTATTGGTTTGGGTGTAAAACCAGTGCTCTCTTCAAAACTAACATTCAGCTAGTTTAAGGAACTGAAATGGCTCCAGTTCTTGATTTAAAACAGGTTTTTTCTCTCAGTAATCTCTGGCAGTAAACTGCACATATTTTTCTTTTCAAGATGGTTTATGATCACTGACTTCAGCCCACTGCACATTACTCTACCACATGTCCTGAATTGCTTGGGACAGTCCCATCTTATGGGAACACATTCATAGGCTATGCACACTCGTTTATACAGCTGCAAGAAAAATGTCTGCATCTGTGCAGAGTCTCATTTTAATTAGCTGATCGCCTATCATTTGCAAAGAGGGTCTTTCCAGAACTTAATGCTGTCCTAGGAATCAGGGAAGGTGGATACCATTTGCACGCTGCACGTTGTCCTACAGGCTAAATCAGTGGTACTTAACCTTTACTGCAACCTGCACCCCTTTGGTTCTCAAAATATGTTCTCGCACCCCTTATCAAAAATCCTTGAAGTAGGTCAGTTCTTTAAACCTAGATATATTTTTTGTTTGTATATTACAGTAATTGTTAAAAAATGTATAATGTTAATAAATACATAAGTTTGATGAAATAAAGTAGTTGTACTTACGTGCCTGTGCTTAATGTGTGTTTTCGATGATTTACCTTCTAAAACAATCTGGCATGTCTCGCACCCCCAGAAAGGGCATCTCGCACCTCAGGTTAAGAACCACTGGCCTAAATCCTAGTCCCACTGGACCACTGAGAGTTCTGTTCTGGACTTCAGTGAGACCAGTGGAGTAAATCCTCTCCTTTCTTCCACAGTGGTGGTGGTCCCAAGATGGAGCAGAATGACTCAGTCCGCTGCAAAGGGTGGGCAGGACTTGTGGCACGTACACAGGAGATGAGCACTACCTGCATGTTATGGAGCCCTATTTGCAGGGGGTTCCTGTGTGCTGTCACATAGGGATGGGGCAGATGTTGGCTGGGAAAATATAAGGGGATGGTGGATCGACTTCTGCACATGGCCACCAACCACTGGTCTCCCTAGGAAGCAGCAGCACAGGAGCTGTGGGAGCTATTACTGCTTCATGAATTTCCCTCATCTTCCCAGGCAATAAACCTCCGCTCACAGCCTAGCTGTTGGCTAGGGTTCAGGATATGCCTATATGTAGGGCCCTACCAAATTCACGGCTATGAAAAATGCGTCACAGACAGGGCCGGCTCCAGGCACCAGCAAAGGAAGCAGGTGCCTGGGGCGGCAAATAGAAAGGGGCGGCACTCCATCCGTTATTGGGGCAGTATGTCCCGGTCTTCAGCGGCACTTCGGCGGCAGCTGAAGCGCTCCACTTTAGTCTTCGGTGGCAATTCGGTGATAGGTCCTTCACTCCGTCTCTTCAGCAGCAGCTCAATCGGGTTTTTTTTTCTTCGCTGCTTGGGGCGGCAAAAAAGCTGGAGCCAGCCCTGATCACAGACCATGAAATCTGGTCTCCCCCCCATGAAATCTGGTCTTTTGTGTGCTTTTACCCTATATTATACAGATTTCACAGGGGAGGCCAGTGTTTCTCAAATTGGGGGTCCTGACCCAAAAGAGAGTTGCAGGAGGGTCACAAGGTTATTTTAGCGGGGTCATGGTATTGCCACCCTTGCTTCTGCACTGCCTTCAGAGCTGGTTGGCCAGAGAGCGGCAGCTGTTGTCCGGGCACCCAGCTCTCAAGGCAGCACCCCACCAGCAGCAGGGCAGAAATAAGGATGGCAATACCATACCATGCCACCCTTACTTCTGCACTGCTGCCTTCAGAGCGGGGTGGCTGGAGAGTGGTGGCTGCTGACTGAAGGCCCATCTCTGCAGGCAGCAGTGCAGAAGTAAGGTAGCAATACCATACCAGGCCATCCTTACTTCTGCACTGTGCTGGCGGCGGCTCTGCCTTCAGAGCTGGGCTCCTGGCCAGCAGCTGCCACCTTCCAGCTGCCTGGCTCTGAAGGCAGCGCTGCAGCCAGCAGCCGGGCAGAAGTAAGGGTAGCAGTATTGCACCCCCCACACACACACACACAATAATCTTGCGACCCTCCCACAACTCCTTTTTGGGTCAGATGTTCAGAACATCAATTAGAACACTATGAAATTTCAGATTTAAATAGCTGAAATCATGAAATTTATGGATTTTAAAAACACTCTGACTGTGAAATTGACCAAAATGGACCGTGAATTTGGTAGGGCCCTAACTATAGGGGACTGTAACTAAGACAATGGTATTTAATTCTGAATTTTTGTTTATTAAAAAACGTTGAATTATAAAGTTTGCTATAGTTATATGGTGCTTGCAACAGATATTAAGTTAAAGTGGGATGGTTGATTTATTACAAGGCACTTTAATAAACTTTAATACTGGTTTTCAACTCCTTATTTTTTTGGGTTTTTGTTTTGTTTTAAAATTCTACATCAAGTGCCAGTCACTGCCAGCAAATAGGACACTTACTCAAGATTCACTTTTCTTAAAAAATAAACCCCAAGACATGACTATTTGGCGTGCCTGAGATTTAAGAGTGAAAATATTTCTAATAAAAACCTCCCTAGAAATAAATCCATCAAACTAACAGTTGAAACAACCAGATGAAATTACAAGATTGACAAACATTGTGATAACTTAAATCTATTAATATTCTTAAAAAATCAAAGTAAAATATAAATATAAATACCACTGTCTGGCATGATGCACCTTCGATTAAAATAACAATACAATAACACTTTATTTTGTGTAGTATCTCTGAGACTTTATCCCAAAGCACTTTAGAGTTAAATAAGATATAATAGGCAGAAGAGAGAAAACACAGAGAATATGCACAGGAGAAGAGAGGTGTGTTCAGCTGAGATTTGAAGTCAGATTGAGAGTCAATGAGGTAGAGAGAGAAAGAAAGGCTGTTCCAGATGGCAGGAGCTGCAGAGCAGAAGGCTGTCTCAACCACCAATTAATTTAATAAAATCCACCAGTTTCATCCTGAGTTTTGCCTTCACCATGTTAGGCGCAAATGAACCCGACTTAAAATGAAACGAAGTGGTGCAAAACCACAAAAACCCAGTCCTAAGAAATCCATGCTACACTTGCACATAGACTCCTGCATTGATACCTTGTACTCCCAGACTCCTGGGCTGAAACCCCATGCATGTGGAATTGCGCAAGTTTCTCACAGACGTAATGATAAGTATGTCATGAGGTTAAAACATTTGGTTTTCCTGCATCCCGTTTCTGTGAGGTGGTGAACACCTGCAAACCCCCACTGACTTCTACAGGTGGTGCAGATGCTAAGCACCTCTCAGAATTTGGCCCACTTCTTTAAATTAAGCTGTCAACTGCAAGGGATGGGATCCCTTGGGTAGGCAAAGAGGGGAATGAGTTGGAGAAGCCACCCATAGTGTGTGCTCCTTGTGCAGTCGGAGTCATTGGAGTGAGGCCAAGCTGGCCACAAGACCCACCATAGCATGAATCCTCCAGCCCTCTGACAATATCAGGGGTGCATAAGATATACAGAAGGCTACTTCAGCCAGTAGGTTGAAGCAACCTCCATGGACCAGCTCTGCAGCTACTCCTGATCCTGGAGGGGAAGATTCCTCCCACCCATGCTCCTGCATGTCTGCCCTGGGCCCAGCCTGTTACTTGGGCTGGGCTCGGGGATTGTTGAAAAGCTGAACAATAGCATGGTATGAAGCTCAGCACTGTTAAACCGTCATAAAACTGAAGTAACTCCACTGATCTCAATATTGATATATTTAAATTAATAGTAATGCTAGGAAAGGGCACCTATCCACATGCTCTAGGCACTCTTCACAGAACTTAAAAATACATCACAGGTAATAGCCTAAGTGCAGCAGTACAAATCACGACCAGCAAGTCAGGAAACTTTAAAGCTCAATTTCCCAGCTTGGCAATTCCCCACTGTCAGAGGTCTAGCAAAAAAGATGATCTTTGCATTGTACCACAAAGGTAATCCGATTCAGGCTCCTTTAGACCACGGATTGGGCTGAATTCCAAAGCTGTGAGGTCACTCCAGGTATTACCCAGCCAACAGCCCCTTCTCATCTATACCAGTGGGCTTCAACTCAGGTACCTCTGCTGATCTCAACTGCAGCAGTAGGACACAGGGACAGAGGCAATTTCTCAGGTAAGTAGGTCCTAAGCTATTTAGGGCTTTCTAAGTCAAACCTAAAACCTTAAATGTCACACACAAACTCACAAGAAGCCAGTGCAGACGGTGGAGCAGTTTGGATAAGTTTGTGGTGAGAAACTCCACCTACCAAGCAGGCCACTACATTCTGTATCAGCTTGTTTCTTTTGGCTGGTTTTACAGCCTGGCCCCATATAGAGTGCATTGCAGTTTCTTATCTTTGGGTGATGACAGTCACAACCACTTGGCCATATGTAAATGATAAAAAAACCTGACCAGGCCATTGATTGCTACTACTAGATCATCTAGTTCCAGCTAAGAGACCAACTAGATGGCTAGATTATGAACCTGATCAACAAATAGACACACACACTCACAACTGAAGGGTTTTCTTCCCATGTCTTTCAAGATGCGGTCACATAAATCTGGAGTAACACAGTGGTGAATCAGACCCTACATGTTGAATCAAAGAAGACCTGGTTTCACAAGACATTTTGACTTTATTTCGTTGCATAATGTCTAAAATACAGTGCACTAAATATCTAGATTGGGGCTTTTGAACAGATGATGATAAAAAATGCCATGTTAGATTTCCACTTATTCTATCGGTCCTTAAAAAGATTTACAGTTCATACCAATATCAGATTATAAAAATTGGGGCCCTCCATAACTTAAAAGGGCTTACTCTTGTTGTCATGTAATAAGAACAGTATTATGTCATATTTGAAAAGGTCTAAGGGCCAGAAAACAAGAGGTAATAAGAAGTGATCTTAAAAGCATATAAGAGATTTTAAAAGCAGATTCCTATAGAATGTAATGAAATATTAGTTAAAAAGGTAACTTGCCAAAATAACACTAAACTAACACTTATCCCTGTAATAGCCTTCATAGCAAAATTAGTAATACACTATTTTTTTTATTAGAGAGAGTCTGGTATAATGACACGAAATTCCATGCAAATATTCTAGTTACTCAGGAGTAATTTATTGTAGTTTAACTGGAAATTTTTTCCTTTGGATCTTAAAAGATTTTATAGCCTCAGTTATAGCACTTTTACTCCCAATAATCAATATTGATTTTACTGTATTTTTTTTAGATTTATTTGTTTTGTTTTATATAGGATCCAAATCTCAATACAGTGTATTGATATATTATCTTCATTCTAAAATCCCATTCATTTAATTAAATATTTTGGATCATCAATAGATCATTTTGCTAACATTACGAAAAGACAAAACAGAACAAAACCTTGTTTTCTGTTCATTGGGAAGTGGCGATTTTGTGCTATGAACAAATAGGTAGATGGCCATGGAAGGAAGAAAGAAAAAGAAAATAGGCTGGATGGTCCAGTGGCTTGCTTGTGCCTTTGAAATGCTATTATCATTTCCCATAGGTTTTTACTATAGAGCAGAATCTCTAATTCAATGCATTACGTACCTGAGTTTCACCTGGGTCCCTATCATATCCTCCTGCAGTAATCCGAGTGAGAACGGGAAAGAGGCCTCAGGAAACTGGACAAGATGACACAGAGCTTCCACTACACGCTCTCCTCAGGAAAGAGGGTTTGTGGCCTAGCAAACGGGGCAGCATATGTGGCATCCTTCTCCCCTGCAGTTTAAGAAGTTGCTGGGAACTCAAACTTCAACCCTGCACATTCCTGGGCATCTGTGTAGGGGCCCCTCCTTTCTTCTGTTCTCCCTCCTGTTGCCCTCTAAGCAGCATGATTCCCTCAGGAGCCATGACATGTTTGCCTCTCACCCCTGAGGCTGAATCTTTAACTTCGCACTCTACCCTGGCCCCTTGAGGAAAAGTCAATACTGCTTCTCACTGGATTAACTATGTTGGTGTTTGAGGAGATCAGGCCTTGCAGGGTGGATGCGCCCCAGTTTTACCCATCCTGAGGTGCCTTTCCACAGAACCATACTCTCAGCCACATGGTGGTGTTAGCACACAGGGTTTTCCACAGGCTCCCAGAGTGGGAGGCACATGATGCGGAGGTACTGATGCCTCCTTCCAGTACTTCTCTGGGATTCCCTCTTCTGTATATCCTCCTTGTATCAGAACAGAGGGGAGCCCTGGTCATTTATCCCTGTGTTTCAATCAACTTTATTTAGATAAAGTTTGAGATGACTTCCCTTGGAGAAAGATAACTAGGGGGCAAGTGAAATTCTGGAACACTCAGTGTGCTTTGGGTGGGAGCTACAATTACACGTCTTTCTATATTTATCGCTGTGTTTCTGAGATGCCAAGAGTTCTCCAGTCATGTGCCATGTAACATACCTCCTTCTGCTCTAAGTGCAAGGCACATTTCTTTGACCTTGCCTTCTCATGTGTATACATATAAATATTCCAGAACAAAACACATCACAGCAAATACCTCTCCCCCAGGAAGAGGATGAGAGAGCAAACATGTGACACATGTTAATCACATTGCTTAATGGAAAGCGTTCAGATGCTATGGTGATGAGTGCAATAGAAGAACCTATATAGAACAGAATAGACATGCTTTGTGATTGTTTCTCTTGACTTTTCTATGCCTGGACAGTGTGTGGTTTTACTTAGATCTCCTTTTCCTTAATACTGTGTTTATTTCACCATGTTTGGAAGTTACAAGTTACCTTTTTGCTTCAGAATTACACCTCTACCTCGATATAACGCTGTCCTCGGGAGCCAAAAAATCTTACCGCGTTATAGGTGAAACCGCGTTATATTGAACTTGCTTTGATCCACCGGAGTGCGCAGCCCCGCCCCCGCAGAGCACTGCTTTACTGCGTTATATCCCAATTCGTGTTCTATCGGGTCGCGTTATATCGAGGTAGAGGTGTAGTTTTGACTGATTAAAAGAATAAATCCCAGGGGCTGTCTTTTCCAATCAGGCATTGCACAAGCACTGGAGCTGACTAAGTTCTGCAGAACATTGGAAACATGGTATGCCCAGGAAATGTTTGCCATCACATTAGTGATGCTATAATGGACATCACAAATCACCTGGACATTAATAGAATGAAATCACTTACTGCTTCTGAAAGCTGCTTTATTCTCAGTTGGTGTCCTGAAGGCACCATGTGTGCAGTCTAGAGTTTCTATCACAAAGGAGAAATTTTCAAATATAACAACATTCCTGTTTTACTTGCTGCTGTTAATTTAGTTACTGTCTTTTCCTATTGCTTCTGATAAGAGAATTTTGCACATAACTAGCATTGGAAAGAAAACGTCAAAATGTAACTAGTGTCACATGTTGAACTTCAAAAGATCTCTAATTATCCAAAAGCCAGAACAGGGCAGGATGCACATGACTACTAATGACTATCCTTTCTCTCTCTCTTTCACTTAACTGCAATAACCCATCAACTGTTTTTCTTTAGTCTGTTATTGCTGTTTTGAAATTTGATCATCAGACACATCTGAAGACTTCTCCCCAAGCTCTGCAGATGTGTCTGTAACAGAGGCAGAGGTGCCTGTGTGCACTTCCCATTTGGCTTAGAAAAATGAACAGCTTCTGTCATCATAATCCATGTCAAACACACAGCAGTGGTAAAATTAACTATTTCAATCAAGGAAATGGGCTGTTAACATCTTTGATTTGCTGTCAGGGAAGAATTCTGAATTGTGCCCTTGTTCCTAGACTAATTTAAATTTTTTAAAGAGCTAGTTTAGGTAATGGGCCAGTGAAAGTAAAGAAAGCATATTTATACATTGTCAGGAGAAAACAGAGTTACTGTCCAGAAAATAAAATGTCTAGCATCTAAGATTTAGCTTTCTGCTTTTAATTTACTTTCACTTTGTATTAATACAGTGTTTGTTACGCCATGTTCAAGAAAGCATCTAGTTTCTCCAGTGTTATTCTAGTACTCAAATTGATAGCTGTAAAACAGATAAATAGTAGCTGTACACCACTGACTCCTGGTCCATTTTTCATCTTTTGAAATAAAATCCCCAGAGTGTTGTGTTTTTCCCCAGAATAAATTGGAGATAAGAAAGTTATCTTTTGATGTGTATACTTCTGAACAGGGCAGATTTGTGGAGTATTTTTTCCAGCTAGGACTTGCACTCTGCCTTTTCAGAACATATTTAATATTAAGAAATAATCATATAACACAAAATGAATTGACTCAATTAGAAGCTGAGGTATCTAAGGGCCAGATTCTGCCACCTTCACTCACGTTGATTAGTATTTTATTCCACAAGTAGTCTATTGAAATCAGTGGAACTACTTGTGAAGAAAGGTACTACTGATTATGAGTGAAAATGGCAGAATCAGGCCTTAACTCTTTTCTTCTCGTTACTGGGCACAGTTCAGAAAGCTGCCTTAAAGGGGCACTCGAGGATTCCCACTTTGCCAGCAGTTCTACACCTCCACTTAAGGGGAAATGGGCAGGGCTGGCTCCAGGCACCAGCTTGGCAAGCTGGTGCTTGGGGCGGCCACTCCGGACAGGGGCGGCAGGTCCAGCTATTCGGCGGCAATTCGGCGGACAGTCTCTCACTCCCGCTAGGAGCGAAGGACCTTCCGCTGAATTGCTGCCGCAGATCGCGATCGCGGCTTTTTTTTTTTGCTTTTTTTTTGTGGCTGCTTGGGGCGGCCAAAACCCTGGAGCCGGCCCTGGAAGTGGGGAGCAAGGAGTTGCAGCAGAAGTGATAGGAGGCAGGCATTGGCTAGTAAACAGTGCTACAAGGTCTGCTGCAGTCCAGGTAATTTAGAGCAGTCCTTAGGCTTCATCAGTTTACACAAAGAACCATTTTGGCCACAGGTCGATGCAAGATCAAGGGAACAGAAAGTTGGCTTAGAGAGACATTTTCCCCAAGCTGTCCTGTCATAGCTGAGGATTAAGCCCATTTTATTTAACTATGTTATCACATTCATCAATTTCAAACATTACAAAGAGATGATATTTTGGTATATGGATCTACTTTATGGTATGACACATAGGAATGTATTAAACATTTCCAACTCAAGGAAACCTGATTACATTTTGACCTGAAATAATATCAGCTTAATGATTCTCAGTACGTTGCTGCATATTTTCTGTTTTCCTGTTCCAGGCAGACCTTTTGAAAACAATGCAGTCTACAGCAAGACAAAATGGTGGTGCAAACTGCAAGAAATGGGGAAAAAGTTTTAAAAAGCAAAAGAACTAAACCTCTATATTTATAACTTGAAAACCCATGCTCCTGCTCTGCTTCATACTGAAGTTCACAGTAGATGCTTACTTCATTCATCTATATAGTCTAGCATGTTTTTCATGCATTTAACATCATCAGACATCTAACAAAGGCATTCATCAGACCGATTTATAAGAAGACAAAAAATAGTGAACTAAACTGACAGCGTTCTGCAAAAAACATAATAAAAAGAAGGAAGCTAGATTAGTAAAAAGGTTAATTTGCCAAAGAATTGCCAAACTCAATTCTCAGTGATCCACCATTGCTTAAAAATGGCATCTATACTATACTATAATGGTATCTATCTAGTCTGTAGAACATTCCATCTTCCATACAATTTTAAACTGAATGAAGGTGCAATAACTATTAACTTGGGGCTCATTGATCCCACAAGTTGTTGAGCAGAATTGAGCTATAGACTTTATAACAGTAAAATTACTCTGCATAAGGGCCTACTCCAGATCCAACTGATGTCAATGACAAAACTCTCATTGTTTTCATGGGAACAAGTCCTCCTTTGGTGACCACAGCAGGAGCAGTGCAGCAGCCCTCCTCCTCTGCAGCATAAAGGCTTACCAGATCCCTATGCACCAGGCAATCCAAGGAACAAGCAGCAGTTCCTAGGGTTGGTCTCATATGTGGCTGGTGTAAGAGAAGCCCATTGTCCCGCTATTTTATAGAGGATGAGACGTGCTAAGAATCCACACTCTCCAGCAAGCAGGTCCCTCAGTTAGAGAAGGCAGGGAAGAAATGATTGCAACCCTGGCTTCTCCTTCTAAGTTCACCCCAGTGATCTCCACAGCCTCATGCACCCCCCAATACTGTTGCTCCCTTTTCTATTCCAATTCCCCCCCCCCCCGATAAGGGCACACTGAAAATGTAGTCAGGTCAGTAGCATGGGATTTCCGGGCCTTGGTCTTTTGATCACCCCCAGAAGCGATTCCACTTAACTATCCAATTTATCGAGAGAGTTAGATAATGGTGCTAGAGCTACTCATATGCATTGCTATCATAATTTGATTCTTTAGATTCCAGTCCTCTTGTGTTAGAAGTTTGAATAAAGGAGACTCTTCAATGATTTGTTGCTGAGAATGTGCCTTAATTATGTATCTGACACCACTCTGGTGAAGGAATGAGTCAGGAGAAAGAAAGAACATGACTAGTCAGAGACTCAGAGATGACAGGAACATAGATTCATAGGATGAAATCTTGGCCCCATTGAAGTAATTGGGAACTTCGCTGTTGACTTCATTGGGGCCAGAATTTTATCCATAGTGCTTGGAGTTGGAAAGACTCTTGCACCATTTTCAACAAACAAGAAGGAAATGCCCATACAGTATGTCTGTCCGTCTACATATATATGAATATTATAAAGTGGGTGTACTCAATTATTTTCACACAATAAAAGTAGCAAAGGGAAGTTTGTTGGGATGGTTAATTAATACAGCTGGGTGACTTTTTTGACAATTTTTTTTAAAACATGTTGAAACTTTTTCATTTCAAAATGTTTTGTTTTGACTTTTCAGGATGGCATTTCAATTGCAGGCAATTTTTAAAAAGGTGGGGGGATGAAAAAAACTCACAGTGACCAAATCAAAATGAAAAACTTGATTTTTGTTTTGTTTGTTTCAAATCAATTCCAAATGTTTTGGTTGATTCAAAATGATTTTTTTTTCACTTTTTCACTGAGGAAATTTATTGATTTTTTTTTGTTTTAGTTTGAATTGAACTGGATTTTTTTTTCGTGTTTCAGTTTGGCCCCTATTATTCACTTCAGCTCTTTTAATGAATAGCCTGCATTTGATATCTGGCGTCATCACATAAGGAACATGGTCACTGAAATATTCTTAGATAGATCTGGTGCCACCAGATGAGACTGGTGATAACTAGAGATGGGGCCGAACAAGAACTTCTAATCCTCTCCAATCTTTCTGTTGTATGTGGTAGAGGGGGGTTGGAGGAGTTGAGGAAACCGTAGAAGAAGAGCTCTGATCTGTTAGAATCAGAGAGAACATCTTGGGAAAGAGAAGAAAGGGTTGTGGATTAAGGCTTTGTCTAGAAACCATGCAAAATTGATCAGCTTTGCTCACAGTCCTGCAAACATGTATGTGAGTGCCCCCATTGAGTTCAATAGAACTACTCATGTGACTAGAGTGTTCTCCCTTCCCGTACAGAATCAGGACCTTAGTATGGTTTCTACCTCAAACTAGGTAAAACTTGTCATCTTTAGCTTTTCCCTGAGCTTTTCAGGCTCCTTTTATACCCCAAATTCTAGATGCAAAGTCATGTGAACTGAATTGCCCTCCCTTCAAAAAAAACAAGAGCTCACCCACCCCTTTGTGAAATAAATCCACTGAACCTACTAATGACTTTCATTTGCTGATGCTCACCCAGTAGAAAAAGGATGCATAATCCTTTCCTCTTAAAGGAAATGAAGAACTCCATCCTCAGTGTGAGGGAGCTGAGGGGAGAGCTAATTACTTTTTCCATGCCAAGAAAGAAAGGACATGTGGCCAGAAAGAAATGTGAATTCTATTGACTCCCTGACCTCTGTATATATGTGAGTCTGGCTTGTAACTAACTACACTGGGACTGGTGAGACGTTTACAGTGTGTGTGGCATGAGTCTCAAAGGCAAAAAAGAATGACATGCAGCTAGAGGAATATAGTATAAATAATGTGTCCGTTAAGCAGTCCATTTATTTGTGTGACCAGGCCTTTGTTTAGGCCATGAATTCACTAATCCAGTTGGGTATCAGAATATTTTAATTTTTGCCAGTTTTGAGTTTGGTCTTACTGTTGTAAGATGCCCATATGCTGAGGTGATGGATGCTAGTTAGAAATCTTTATATAAATAAAGAGAAATTAACAAAGCATTGTTGCTCTTACTGCTATTGGTCTGAAAAATCAAGTCCCCGCCTTCCCATTTTTACCCTCTTGTAACTGGCATTACTAAATTATTTTTTGCCCTGTGATTTGATTCACAGTACAGGATCCAGCCCCCTAGAATATACTCATGCAGAACTCCAACTGCTCTGAATGGGAGTTTTGTGTGAGTAAGTTACTGACAGATCGGAGTAGAACTCTAAACACCCGACTCCCAGTCCTAGACTTCCTTCTCTGCATGCTGTATCTGTACTGTTAGCATCCTTGTATTCACTCTGTAATTGAAATTGCAGTGTCTCCATCAGCATAAGAGACTGGGTCTGGCAGTGGGAGATAGGGAGTAGGACATGTTTCTTAATTAGTTCTTTGGTAGCAGTGTTCTTTTTCTCTTCTGATATTTTTCAGGATCAAGGATCTTTTTTAATAGAAAAAGATGCTTTTCAGTCACCCCCTTTTCTTGTTTCACAACCAGGAAATGCTAATTTAATTATTTTTATTAATTGCTTATTCGTTTACTATAGCTAAAAATTAAAGAAAGATATTGCCATATAGGGATGAGCTTTACACAAGAAAGAATATATATAGGGGAAAATCCTTATAAACCAAAATCCACTCATCAGCATTCACAATAATATAATACAAAATAAAAGGGAAAGTGCATGTGAACATATGAGAGAGAGAAAGAGAGAGAGAACATGAGGTAAAATATAATTGAATAAAACAAAAAAATGTATTATTTTATAGAAGGACTAAATTCATTCAAAAATGTACACATAAACCCCAGGCACCAAAATCTACTTTATTCATGAAAGATCACTGCAGAAATTTCCATAAAACTGACAATAAAGGGGATGTGGTGTTAAGTCAGTATATTATTATTAGGGGGGGGGGGTTAAAAGACCCATGTGTCTGGGAAGCCTAAGGAAGAGTCACTGCAGTTGTGTCCTTTACAAGGCTGTCCTCACATTCTGCACTAGAAGTCCCATATCAAAAAGGTTCTTAACAGCATCAGCATTCTGGATGAAGACTTAAACCCCATGATGAAGCAACTTCAACTTAACTGAAAACAAAATAGCAGCCTCAGTATTTATGTAGTATAATTTAGTTCTCATTACTGAACATTTTTTTCTGTTACAAAAAATAGCAGGGGGGGAAATCAGTTTTTCTCTTATCCAGGTAAATGTCTGTTTCCATTGCTGCAGCCTGTAAAATCCTCTCACTCCTTATCATTAAAAGAAGGATTAACTGTTAGGGTGACTGTTGAAGTTGTTGAACAAGGGTCTGGATTCAAAGTGTGCTGCCTCACAGGGATACAATAACACTTACTCCATAGATAAGACAAGAACCAATTCACTACAAAAGAATTATTTTTCTGAAATCCAAATTTAGTGACCTCACTCTTTGATCTGGAGAGATTTGACGTTAGACAGAACTACATGTCTCCACTTTTACTCCCTTCTGACCTGCCCTTGTTAAACATTGAAGTTTAACATAAATATCGCATAGCCAAAGAAAAATATTTTTGCTTTCAGTGAACAGAACTATATCAGCTCTGTTTAGTTACATATACGTCATGATATCTCACAGTGAAGTCACCATTCGATATTTAATTCTCTGCAAGGTAATTCTTGTAATTATTAGAGCTGTGCAGAGGATGGAAGTTTAAGTTTTTTGAGATTTCAAAATTTGGATTCATTCCAAACTGGAATAAAAAATGGAAAATTTCAAAATTTTCTATGAAGGCAAATTCTGAAGAAATTTTGATTCTTGATCAAAATGTTTTATTTCAATAAAATTCAAATGTGGCATTTTGATTTTGACTTTTATATTATATTATATTATACAACATTTAAGTTTTTTCAAAGCAAATAGTCATTTCAAAATGAAAAATTAAAATGTGTCATTCCAAAACTGTCCAAGTGTGATGTTTTGACATGGTTGTAACTTTTTTCTGGTTTTCTTCCGGAATGAAATTCTGATGAAATTGACTCAGTTTTGTGAACCGTTTCCATTTCAACAGACCTGCTCATTCAGATGTAATATGGTTCCATCAAAGTTTCGCTGATCAGTTCTAGGAATTAGTTGGTGTACTATATGCTTGAAACCATCTCCTTTTTTGTATGCAGCAACAGTAACTTTCTTTTCATTCTCAAAATGCATTTCTTCCATTAACCCTTTCAACAATAATCTATCAGTAAACTGCGGGGATGGGGAAATGAAAACTACCCTGCTTGGAGTCTAGACATTTCTAAACTTGGGGCAAAATTTTGAAAAGACCCCAAATGACTGACCTACCCACTATAGGTACTTATATGACCCTATCACTGAGCACTTCACAATCTTTAATGCATTTATTTATCATCACAACATCTCTGAGTTAGGGAAGTACTATCAAACCAATTTCACAGAAGGGACTATACAGAGAGTATAAGTCCTGCTTTACACTTAAAATGTAGGTTGACGTAGCTACATCGGTCAAGGATGTGAAAAATCCAACCCCTGTGTGATAAAGCTATGTCAACCTAACCCCCAGTGTAGGTGCAGCTAGGTCATGGAAGAATGCTTTCATCGACCTAGCTACCACAGCTCGAGGAGGTGGTGTTCCTATATTGACAGAAAACCCCTGCTGCATCTACACGAGGGGCTGCATCTATACTATAGGGTTAAGCCAACATAGCTACAGTGACATAACTATGCTGCTACAGTCCCCATAGTGTAGACACACCTCTTAGGACTTGCCTATTCAGGGAAAATAATTCAGATTAAGAGAGGGTGTGAATTTATAGCCGAATAGCTATTCCTGATTAACTAGTCCTGTTTAACTCCCTGTGTGGACACACTTATTCTTGGATAAAAGTGCCTTATTCTGAATTAGCTTAATCCAAGTGAATTAAATCTAAATGAAAATCAGTGGGATTTAAACTCAGTACTTAAGACACTTTTGAAAATAAGACCTAGGGTGGGATTCACAAAGGTATTTAGGTGTCTAACTGCCATGATTTTGATGGGTGTTAGGTACCTAAATATGTTTGTGAATCCCACTTATAGGCTTCTAAATCACTTGTGTGCTTTTAATAATTTTACAACAAGATGGTGCCTATGGTGACACGGCAGAAGCAAATAATAGTGGAATATATCCAAATGTAAGAGTGTTAAAGTAATGTTGGGTACCAGCAACTTTTGCTGTAGAGATTATGGAACAAATTGTACCCTCAACTACACTTGTCCTCCCAACTAAAGTAAGTGAAGTTAGTGGGGTCAATTACATTAACTGGCACACTTGTGTAACCTGTATTACTAGCAAGGGGTAAGTCCCAGTCCAGCAGAGCACTTAACCACAAGCATAGGCTTTAATGTTATGCTGAATAGAGATGCTTTCTTGAATCGTGGTCCAAATGCTTAATGTTACGCACACGCACAGGTAACTTGATGAACTGGACCTGAAAGCTTAAGTTGAATAACTTCTATTTTTCTCATGTTTTGTTTACATTGCTTTGTTTCAATATCCTGTCAATTTATCAGTAATGTTAGTATCATAAATAGCATGAAAGTGTTAATGTTACACCAGACAAAAAGGCCTACATTTGATTTAAAAAAATAGAAAGGCAATTGCTAGACCTGTCTGGAGATGGTCATTCAATGATCCGAACCTGTAGGACTGAGATAAATTACTTCTGGTAACATTTTCCTCTTGGAAAATCACAGATGAGACTAAATGAGACGTTTTATATATATAGTAGCAAACAGTCATAGGTACATTTCATTTTGAAAGTCCCATCTGTCTTGCAGTCCAAACAGTTTTTGATACCACAGAATGATTGCAGCACTTCACATTATATGAAAAGGCCGTAAGAGCTGATATACACCAGGATTCTAAAGAATATGCTACATTTTACCTTACTTAGAAATTATCTTAGAAAAAGGCTTAAAAATTAGATCTATAATTTATTCATACTCTAAATAATGTGCTCTTTGGATTTCAAGACACTGTGAGTTGAGTACGCTCTGGAAATATAATTTAATTTGTAAATTTCAGTTGTCTTAAGAACAAATGCAATAAACAAATGGGATTTCTCCTTTGATCACATTTTTAATCGACTGCATTAAAATTTGCATACTAAGACAAATTTTAGCCGACATATTTCTCAGAGACTGATTCAACATGCAGCTTAAAACTAATTCTGTGGGACAATCCACAAAGCCAGTTTAAAATGATAATACAGACTTAACTATTACCCTCAAAGCAAAGAGCTAATTAGCTCCCTGTTTGCAGAATGGTTCAAAAATCCTCAAGTAAAATAACTTGAAATGATTGTGACTACCACCCGGAAAAATAAATGTAGGATTCATCCATGATTAAAGTAGGATAAGGGTTTATTGACTTATTTCTCTTAGGCCTGGTCTACACTAGGAGGTTATGTTGAATTTAGCAGCGTTAACTCGAATTAACCCTGCACCCGTCTACACAACGAAGCTATTTATTTCGACATAGAGGTCTCTTTAAATCAATTTCTGTACTCCTCCCCGACGAGGGGAGTAGTGCTAAATTCGTTATGGCCGTGTTGAATTAGGGTAGGTGTGGATGGAATTCGACGCTAATAGCTCCGGGAGTTATCCCACAGTGAACCACTCTGTTGATGCTCTGGACAGCAGTCCAAGCTCGGATGCTCTGACCACCCACCAGCCACACAGGAAAAGCCCCAGGAAATTTGAATTCCTTTTCCTGTCTGGCCAGTTTGAATCTCATTTCCTGTTTGGACATCATGGCGAGCTCAGCAGCACTGGCAATAATGCAGAGCTCTCCAGCAGAGGTGACCATACAATCGCAGAATAGAAAGAGGGCCCCAGCATGGACTGATCGGGAAGTCTTGGATCTGATCGCTGTGTGGGGCGATGAGTCCGTGCTTTTGGAGCTGCAATCGAAAAAACGGAATGCGAAGATCTACGAGAAGATCTCAAAAGCCATGACGGAGAGAGGATACAGCCGGGATGCAACGCAGTGCCGCGTGAAAATCAAGAAGCTGATACCAGAAGACCAAAGAGTCAAATGGATGCTCCGAATCCCAGCCCCAGACATGCCGTTTCTACAAGGCACTGCATTCCATTCTAGGTGCAGCCGCCACCACTACCTCACCACTGTCCGTGGACTCTGACGATGGGGTATTGTCGACGGCCGCTTCCTCTGAGATGTTCGCGGACAGGGAAGATGAGGAAGGAGATGAGGAGGACGAGGCAGTCAACAGCGCTTTCAACGCTGATTTCCCCGACAGCCAGGATCTCTTCATCACCCTCACGGAGATCCCCTACCAACCCTCCCAAGGCAGTAACCCGGACCGTGAATCAGGGAAAGGATCAGTAGGTAAACGTTTTAAACATTTATTTTGAACAGAATAGGAATGGTATCTTAACAATGGGTTTTTCATGATTAGTTTGCCCTAGGTGCTTTAGTTTTTAGTCCTTGCCAGTGCAGCTACTGGAAAATTCTGTGAATATGTTCGGGGATAGAGCAGAAATCCTCCTGGGACATCTCCACAAAGCTCTCCTGGAGGTATTGTGAAAGCCTTTGCATCAGGTTCCTGGGGAGAGCGGCCTTATTGCGTCCTCCATGGTAGGAAACTTTTCCGCGCCAGGCTAGCAGCAAGTACTCCGGGATCATTGCCTCGCAAAGCATGGCGGCATACGGCCCTGGTGTTTGCTGGCATTCACGCAGCATGCGGTCTTTCTCTGTCTCCGAAATTCTCATCAGAGTGATACCACTCATGGTGACCTGCTTTGAATTAGGGGAATGTTAGTATTGAAACTGATTGCCTGTTCCTTTACATAACTGTAACCGGCGGTTTACAGCCACGCGGTGGAGGCGGGACATGGGCAGCATGCAGGGATCTTTCCCAGGGACAGCCGCGAGGGGGGTGGGACAAGGGCAGAGTTCATGCTGGTCGGATTGCCAACTGGCCAATGCTAGGAGCATTGCTTGGAACGTGAAAGGAGGGCACTGCTATAAATTAAGCTTTAAGCAGCCAAAAGTCTACGGCTTACCATGTCCGCCTGCTAGCTGAATTCCGTTTTCTGGCCCCGCTTGTGTGATCTGTACAGCAAGACCCCAGGCACTCAATGGGAAGGCCAAAAATTTGACCTTGTACTGAGTGCGCATGTGATAGGTACTGTGCATGGTCTTGTTCACAGAGAAAGACTATATTCATTGTTCGCAAAACTGTATCTTTGTGAGGAATTCACTCCCTTTTTCCCATCCCACAGCTGCAAGTGTCTCCCGAGCTACCCCGGCATCCCCCTCCCAGAGGCTGGCACAGATCAGGCGACGAAAGAAAAGGACACGGGACGAGATGTTCTCAGAACTTATGGGCTGCTCCTGAGCCGAGGCGGCACAGCAGACCCAGTGGAGGGAGAACATGTCGCAATACCAGCAATCACACAGCGAACGGGAGGACAAGTGGCGGCAGGAAGACCAGCAGGTGACTCAAATGCTGCTTGGACTAATGAGGGAGCAAACGGACACGCTCCGGCGCCTTGTAGATGTTCTGCAGGACTGGAGGCAGGAGGACAGAGCCCCGCTGCATTCTATCTCTAACCGCCCTCCCCTGCCACAAAGTCCCATCCCCCCCTCACCCAAAGTCCCAAGAAGGAGGGGCGGCAGGGGCTGTGAAAACAGGCAGACTGCTCAAGTAGCAGAAGGCTCTCATTCCCAAAGATTTGATAAGTCCTTTCCTTCACTCCAAAAGCACCTCACCCAAGCCCCCATCCCAGTTTCATCCCCTAACTGTGTAGTTGTTAATAAAAAATACGTTTCTGTTAATTACTGTTTCCATCATGTTCTTTTAGAGGAGAGTGTGTTTGAAGGGGGGAAAGGGGGTTGGTAATTGGAGAGGACAGTCACCTTTACCAGGGTACAGACACGGGGGCAGGTTCAGCAGAAGGTCACACACACATTGCAGTCACTAGGCACCCTGGTCAGTCTGGGAGGTGGTTTTCATGTTCTGTGGGGGGGGTTATGTGAATTTGTGGCGGGGGAGGGCGGTTACAGATCTTATGCAGCGGTCCTTAGCCTGGATGACAGAGCCACGCAGCAGGGGATCTGTAACCGCCCTCGCCCGCCACAAAGTCACATAGCCCCCACACACAGAGTCCCAAAAAGGAGGGGTGGCAGGCTCCATTGAAACAACCAGTCCACCACTGCGGACCGCTCTAGGAGCAGGAGCCTGTCATTCCTTGAGTTTAGAAGCGTTCTTTCCATCACTATGCCCGCTCCCCACCTCAGTCTGCATCCCAGTTTCAACACTTTACCACGAAATCCTTAATAAAGAAAATGGTGTTAATGAACAAAGTTTCATTTACTTTATTTTTAAAGGTGTGTTGAAAAGGGGGGAAGGGAGTTGGTAACTGGAGAGGATAGTCAACATTAACTGGGTAAAGAAAGAGGGGCAGGTTCAGCTTCTGTTTAAACAAACTTAATAGTCACAGGTTACCCTGCTCACTCTGGAACCTAGCTTTCAAAGCTTCCCAGATGCACAGCGCGTCCCGCTGGGCTCTTCTAATCGCCCGGCTGTCTGGCTGGGCGTAATCAGCAGCCAGGTGATTTGCCTCAACCTCCCACCCCGCCATAAAGGTCTCCCCCTTGCTCTCACAGAGATTGTGGAGCACACAGCAAGCTGCAATAACAATGGGGATATTGGTTTCGCTGAGATCAGAGCGAGTCAGTAAGCTTCTCCATCTCCCCTTCAGACATCCAAAAGCACACTCCACCACCATTCTGCACTTGCTCAGCCGGTAGTTGAAGAGTTCTTTTTCACTGTCCAGGGCGCCTGTATAGGGCTTCATGAGCCAGGGCATTAGTGGGTAGGCTGGGTCCCCAAGGATCACTATAGGCATCTCCACATACCCAACAGTTATTTTGTGGTCCGGGAAGTAAATACCTTCCTGCAGCCGTCTAAACAGACCAGAGTTCCTGAAAACGCGAGCATCATTAACCTTGCCCGGCCATCCGACGTTGATGTTGGTAAAACGTCCCCTATGGTCCACCAGTGCTTGCAGCACCATTGAAAAGTAGCCCTTTCGGTTAATGTACTGGCTGGCCTGGTGGTCTGATCCCAGGATAGGGATGTGAGTTCCATCTATAGCCCCACCGCAGTTTGGGAATCCCATCGCAGCAAAGCCATCTATGATCATCTGCACGTTTCCCAGGGTCACTACCTTTGAGAGCAGTAGCTCAACGATTGCGTTGGCTACTTTCATCACAGCAACCCCCAGGGTAGATTTGCCCACTCCAAATTGGTTCACGACTGACTGGTAGCTGTCTGGCGTTACAAGCTTCCAGAGGGCTATGGCCAGTCGCTTCTGGACAGTCAGGGCTACTCGCATCCGGGTGTCCTTGCGCTTCAGGGCAGGGGACAGCAACTCACAAAGTTCCAGGAAAGTTCCCTTACGCATCCGAAAGTTTCGCAGCCACTGTGATTCATCCCAGACCTGCAGCACTATGCGGTCCCACCAGTCCGTGCTTGTTTCCCAGGCCCAGAATCACCGTTCCACAACATCAACATGACCTATTGCCACCATGATGTTCACGGCATGGGGTCCCATGCTTTGTGAGAGGTCTGTGCCCCTCTCAGACTTAATGTCCTCACCGCACTGCCGTAACCTCCTCGCCCGATTTCTCAGCATCTGCCTCTGAAAAAGGTGGATGATAAGGTGCGAGGTGTTGACAATGGCCATAACTGCAGCAATGATCGCAGCGGGCTCCACGCTCGCGGTGCTGTGGTGTCCGCGCTGTCAATCACCAGACAAGTGCACGAACTGATTGCCCACCGGCGTTTTCACGGAGGGAGGGCGGGAGTGATGGTTGAATGATGACAGTTACCCAAAACCAGCCTCGACACATTTTTTGCCCCAGCAGGCATTGGGGGCTCGACCCAGAATTCCAGTGGGTAGCGGGGACTGCGGGAATTGTGGGATAGCCGCCCACAGTGCACCGCTTCCAATGTCGACGCTTGCCCCGTTAGTGTGGACTCACAAAGTCGAATTACTGTCCTTAGTGTGGATACACATGTTCGACTTTGTAATATCAGTTCCACAAATTCGCTTTAAGTAAAATCGAACTACTCTCGTAGTGTAGACATAACCTTAGGAAAAAAAATATCAGCAATACACAGAGCAACTAAAAACAATGACTTCTTCTTCATGGAGAGTCTAACAATTACTTCACCTGCAATTAAATTATGAAAAAAATGTTTCTTTAAAGTTATGCTTCTGAATGCACATTAATTGGATTCTACATATTCTTCCATTATCATCAAATGATATACGAAGGTTGGAGAGACAATGCTCCCCATAAGTTATAGGAGTCTGAAAGGTGAGCAATCAGGGCTTTATTTTCTAAATCATTTGGCCAAGATCAACCTAGGAGGCACCCCATTCATTTTTTAAAAGCTTTCTGTTTGGGGTGGATTTTGCCTATATGTCTGTTTTCAGAAGTAATCTCCTAAAGATCAGGAATGATTTTTGACGGGCCAGAAAGCCAATTTTCTCTTTGTCTGAACATTTTTGGAAAGCAAAGGCCTAATTTGTAGCTTTGCCAGAGCTGAAAGTAAGCCGGTACAGTCTGGTACCGCGTACCGGCAAGAGCCAGGATGCCATGCTGGACCGGACCAGCTTGCCCAGGCTGGAGCCCCAAACCCTTTAAATCGCCTCCTGAGCCCCGCTGCTGGAGCCCCAGGGTAGTGGCGGCAGGGCTCCGGCAGTGATTTAAAGGGCCAGGGGCTCTGGCTGCTGCACTGTGGTAGTGGCGGCCGGAGCCCCAGGCCCTTTAAATCACCCCTGTACCCCGGGGGCTCCCAGCTGCCTCTGCAGCTGGTAGCTCCGGGAGTGATTTAAAGACCCTGGGACTCCCAGCCACAGACGGAGCCAGATTTAAAGGGCCCAGGTATTTAAAGGACCCACCTTTTCTGGTTGAGGCCACACCTCTTCCGGTTGAGGCCACGGCCCCTGCTCAGGACTCCAGCATACCGGTAAGTCCTTTAAGTTACTTTCACCCATGAGCTTTGCCAACAGTCCTGAGTAAGGGGGGCACGTTGTTGTGCTATCCCAGGAGCAGACCAAGAACCAGACTGTAACTTATAAATTGGTCCCCTTACTTCTGGAAGAAAGTAATTTGCTGCGGACTAATTTGCCTGGGGGGAGGGGGTATGTGAAACTATGGGTCCCTCCACTCCCCCCCCCCAATTACCTTTCAAAGGCCATTATACACTCACACCACTACCCATGATCAGGTAACCCACATAGGGGAATGAATGGCAAGTGTATGTTTCTTTATGCCCCCATGCTGGCACTTTGGGGGAATGACAATCTCATAGTTACAGAATGGGGATTGAACGGTAGAGTGGCTAAAGAGCTTTTTTCTGAATTCACAAGCTATAACAATACTATTTACAACTAGCTTATGTTTTGTTAATTCTTATGGGCACAGGATAAATTCTGCATAAAGGCCACCTGGATACTAGCAGGTGCTCTGTTTAATACAATAAGGTATTAGATAGCTGTGAAAAAGAATTTACACAAGACTTCTCCTTAAATATCAGCTTGCAGATGCAAAGGAAAATGGTACCTAGGAGCATCAGGCAGCCCTCTCAGCATTCTGAATCTGAAACAATGCTTAGGGACTATTTAGAATCCCAAATGAAGAACAGAGAAAAAACAGCTGAACAGCCAGATTTTCCTATTTTAATATTGGGAGCCAGAATTTGAAGGAATACAAACCAATACAATGTGGCACAACTCAACATGCCCTGATAGACTACAATAGTGCAAACCATAACAGAAGGCAGATACACCAAAGATCACATTCACACATTCTTAATGAACAGTGGGACTTTGGTGCCATACTCTGACTTTCGGAATAACAGATGATTTAATTGAATCTGTACAATCTAATGCAATCAGTCTCATTTAACTAAATGTCACCGAGGGCCCTATTCACCAAGAAACAGTTTATATATACACACTAGGAATACAACCCAATTTATGAATCTTCCTTACCACTGTGAGATCAATTTCCATGTACGTTACATAGAAAAATAGTGCTATGTGCCTCTTCCATTTTGTTTACATTGTAATTGCTAAATAACACCATATACAAGGAATATATGAAAGGTGAATTTTACTGCCTAAAAATGGGTGGGGGTGGAGAGAGAGCATTAGAATAAAATGGAAACATACATAATAATAATTAGTATTTATATTATAACTTTCATCCCGAAGAATCCCAAAGCCCAAGCTTAAATAAAAACATTAACTATAGACAGTATAGATATAAAATTACTTTACTCACCAGTCAAATTGGTGGGTAAACTCTGCAGATTTTGGACAAGAAGGGAACAAAAATACCATTCACAGTTTAAACAGTAGGGGAAATTTAGGTACAATAGGCAGACTGTTTCATAGTTAACCAATAATACTGGGTAAAGAAGAAACTTTTTCCCATTCATGAATTTCCCATGATCAAATCACAATTTCCACAAATTTGCTGATTTTGAAATTTTTTATCAAATGTTGTACGTAAACACATTGCAGACTATGAATTGCTATGAATATTGCTGAGTATGGGATATTCACCAATCAAAATCCATGCTGTTTAGTTGGACACACTGCTCACAAAATTGGTTTCTATCTGTTTCTCACTGGAAAAATGGTTTTAATATGAATATTCTGCAATAACAGCTTAAAATTTTCCATTTTAGTGAACATTCCTGCCAATTAGAATGTTTGTAGAAAGCAGACACAAAAAGCATGTGAGGACAGTCAAGCAAATTTATTTAAGAATTCCATTGACAATGTATTATTTTTTTGTAATATTCACCCAGTTCTAATTTTAAAAACATAACTTTTATGAAAACTGACATGTTGAGTAAAATTTTCAAAAAGTAGTTCAGTGATTTAGGAGTCTGAGTCTCAATTTCAAAAGTGATTTAGGTACTTCGGGCTAGAAGTTATATAGGTGCCTAAGTATGCAAATAGGCATCTAGTGGGATTTTCCAAGGGACTTAAGGACCTAGCTCCCATGTGAAAATCTCATTTGGCTCCTAAATCAATTAGGCACTTTTGAAAATCAATGACCACAAGTGGTAAGGACCTTAGCCTTAAATCTCATCTAGATGATGGCACCCCCTGCAGCACAAGTGCCAACTCATATGGAAGGGTGCCACCTACTGGACACCATTTTCTGGAGCACCTACATACTATGCCTAGATTTCTTCCAACTAACTAATGACAAGCCCAAGCCCTGCTTAGCTTTTGAAATCTGACAGGCTCACAGAACGAGAAGATAGAACAGTAAATGATCAAAAGATGCCAATTTATGATTAAAAGCATTGGAATGTTTTTGAAAACGTCAAGAGCACAATTTAAAGTTTTCCCAGGTGACTTTAGTTTACACAGCCAGCATTTATGAGACGGATAATGCATACAGATGTTGTCTCTGGAAGCATTACAGAAGTAGCAATTTTGCAAGACTGGCATGTTCGTTAACTGTTTTCCACTGTTTCAAGCAGGCATTGTAATCTATTGATACAGGTATTTGCTAGCTAAGGCATAGATATAAGTCAAGGCAGTAACACAAGAGGCCTACAGACTCCCAGCCTGTAAGGCAATAGCTTAGCCAAATTGAAGCATAAGTCCTGAGAAGCCTTAACATAAGTAGCTAAGTAGGAGTAACCCTAGATCATAAGATATCATAACACCGAATGCTGTAATAAACAAGTATAACTAAACTGCTGATAGGTAACCACAAGATACCAACTGATGCTATCTTTGGATATTTTAATATACGAACATCAGTAGATGTTCAACCACAGGAATGTTAAGGGAGCCAATTGACTTATATGCTAATAAGCTTGAGGTAAATAGCATAATAACCTATGAGAGGACAGTACTCCTATATTGTTAAGGTTAAGGAAGTTTAGTTATGGACAAAGGAGGCCTAACATCCTATGAATATTAATAGATGCCATCTAACCCTATAAAAGAGCTAACCATGGCCTAAGCCAGGGATTGGCAACCTTTGGCACACTCCCATCACGGAAATCTGCTGGCAGGCCGGGATGGTTTGTTTACCTGCAGTGTCCGCAGGTTCGGCTGATCACAGCTCCTACTGGCCGCGGTTTGCTGTTCCAGGCCAATGGGGGCAGTGGTAAGCGGCACGGGCCAAGGGATGTGCTGGCTACCGCTTCCCGCAGCTCCCATTGGCCTGGAACGGCGAACCGCAGCCAGTGGGAGCTGTGATCAGCCGAACCTGTGGATGCTACAGGTAAACAAACCGTCCCAGCCCGCCAGCGGATTTCCCTGACCTGCCACATGCCAAAGGTTGCCGATCCCTGGCCTAAGCTGTTGGGATCTTCTTGGCATGCCAGGGACAAGACCACTTGTGGATCACCTATCTCACTCGTTCTAGGTCTCTGCAGTGGATGGTGTGAGTATATGGATGCTCAGACCCTGGATGTCTTGACCGTTCTGTATTATCTCTAGCTACATTGCAGGATTGCAGTGTTTGTGATTTTGCTAATTGTGCTAATAAAAATATTACAAGGTCAGAAGGCCTTTCCTAAGTGTGAATGTCTCTCCTGTGCACACTGGATATGACACTGCATCCCATATTCTTCATAGAGATATTATTATAACAAGATTATGGCATAACTATGATGAATGTTATACAAGATAGGTCATGTGAGATATCATTGAAAAGGTTATGATTTACTGAATATGATTATCCTATTTGTATGCATGTATCATTTTTGTATCTGAAGTTAGGAATATTGACTATAAATCTGTATTACAAATGTGTTTACACCTGGGGAACACCCACTAGGCAGAATGCAATCAGTGTAGATGGCTGGGAAGGCCCATTAGAGAAAACAATAGGTCTTAGAACCCAGGAGCCTTCTGAGAACACTACCAACAGCCTCCGAGTCATGGCTGATATGACACTACAGGGGCATGTGTCCAGATCACCATCTTGGAATACCAGTGTTTTTCCACTGGAAAACTTGGAGATAAGGGCTCCCGCCATATGCAAAAGCTGTTTAAGGCAGGGGAGTGACATTATTGTGGTTCTTCACTGACTCCTTGCCCAAATGAGACTGTTAGAAACATCTGAGGAACAAGGACTGAACTGGGGGGAAGTTCTGGACCCAAACTAGAGGGGTTTCTAACCTGTTAATGGAACACCTGGGATTTTGAGCTGCAAGCAAGTGCAGCTTGCCCCTTAAGAGCCTGCAACCAGCTTAAATCATCAATTTGCTACTCATATCCAATCTCTTTAGTATATTAAACTTAGATTGCATTTTTGTTTATTTGCTAGGTAATCTGCTTTGATCTGTTTGCTATTCCTTATAATCACTTAAAATCTATCTTTTGTAGTTAATAAATTTATTTTTGCTTTATCTAAAACCAGTGTGTGTGGGAGTTATAACTTGGGGCAGAAAGCTGTGTATATTTCTCTCCACATTGAGGGAGGGGGAGAACTTCATGAACTTATGCTGTACAGTTCCCTGTGCAAAGCAAGATAGTATAATTTTGGGTTTACCCTCCAGAGAGCTGATCTCAGTGTCTGTATGTAGCTGCAGCTGGGTGTGTCCCTACCTGTATGTGTGCTGGAGGGGGCTTGAGGGCCTGTCACAGTACAGTGCAAAGAGAGCCCAGGCTGGTGCGTCAGGCAAGCTCAGTGGTACCCCAGTTCCAGGTGGTGCCCCGGGGGAACCGGTCACATCGGGGTCCTCATCAGAGTGAGAATTCAAATAATTCTGACACTGATATTGACACAGAACCCTGTCAAACCACAGAATGCTAAATGGGAATTCTAATTAAAACACACAACCAAAAAATCAACAGCATGCCCACAATATCTACAATATTGGGCATGCATATGTGTTTTATTTCACCTTTCTCTGACTGAAGAAACATAGCAATTGTGACCAATATAAAAAACAATGGAAACACTTCATAGTTCTCCTTTGTCTCTCATACCACGTTTCAGGGCGTGTGATTTTTTTTTGTAAGGTTAGTGTTCCAGAGTGTAGAACAATTGATACCACTGAACAAGCTCTTGTGTTAGTTATTGTCTACTGAGAATTGATAAGGTCTTCCTTCTTGTAGTATATGGAGCTCAAGAGCATATGCCATGCCTTCTCTGCTCTCCTTCACCAACTTGGCTTGAGATTATCCACCAAAAACTTGAGGCTTATCTGAATTTAGAATCAAATTATTATCTCACGTCCCTTACCATTTACAAAGATGACCCTATATGAAAAAAGAACTTAGAATCAGTTTGGGCTGCTCCTCAAGTGTAGGGTTACCATTCGTCCGGATTCCCCTGGACATGTCCGGCTTTTTGAGCTAAAAATAGCGTCCGGGGGAATTTGTAAATGTCCGGACTTCCCCACTCCCCATGCAGACCGTGCGCGGCTAACAGGACAGCCGGCCAGATGGTGCCACTTACATGGGTCTTCGACAGCCAGAGAGAGCCCCTCCTCCTCTCCCCTGCAGCAGAGATCACTCCCTCCCTGCATTCGCAGATCGCCTCTGGCAGTCTGGAGCTCCTCCCCCGCTCCTCCTCCACTGCTGCCCAGCGTGCCGGGACGAACGTCTCAGGCCGTTCCTGAGCAAGCTCACAGAGACATTAGGCGAAGGCCAACAACAAGGGGGCCAGGGGGTCGGAGAAGGGGCAGGGAGCTTTTGGAGGGAGCAGTCAAGAGATGGGGGGGTCGGGAGTTCGGGGGGGGCTTTTTGGGAGGGGTGGATAAGGTTTTGGGCAGTCAGGGTACAGGTAGGGGGTAGGGTCCTGGGAGGCAGTTAGGGTGGGGGGGTCTTAGGAGGGGGCAGTTAGGGGACAAGGAACAGGGAGGCTTAGGTAGGGGGTGGGGTTCTGGAGGGCAATTAGGAGCAGGGGTCCCAGGAGGGGATGGTCAGGGGACAAGGAGCAGGGAAGGGGAATTCTGGGGGCGGGGCTGTCAGGGGGCAGGAGTGGGCAGAGGGATTGGAGCAGTCAGGGGATAGGGAGCAGAGGGGTTTAGATGGGTCGGGAGTTCTGGGGGGGGCTGTCAGGAGGTGGGGTGTGGTTGGATGGGGCGTGGGTGTTCCAGGGGTCTGTCTGGGGGTGGGGGTGTGGATAAGGGTTGGAGCAGTCAGGGTACAGGTAGGGGGTAGGGTCCTAGGGGGCCAGTTAGGATGGGGGGAGGGTCCCAGGAGGGGGCAGTCAGGGGACAAGGAGCAGGGGGGAGGGTTGAGGTTTCTGAGGGGGGGCGGGAAGTGGGAGGGGCAGGGGTGGGGCTAGGGCGGGGCTCCTCCCGTCCTCTTTTTTGCTTGCTGAAATATGGTAACCCTACTCAAGTGTATACTATTAAGACGTCACAGGAAGGGCACTTTTTAGGGTTGTAGGTCAGTGACTTAGTCAATGCTTCATTTATCCATTTCTCCTTTTCGTATAGTACAAAACAGACTAAGGAGAAAGAAAGCACTGAATACATTTAGGTTGATTCATCACCTGTCCTACTCTGAAGATCAATCAGTTAATAATTTCATTGACCTGTAGCATAATTCAGTACAATATATTTAATTCAACCATGCATTTAGTTTAATTATGGCTTGTGGTGGCAAAAAGTGATATTATAAGAGCTTGTCTACATGGCACGGTAAAGCATGCCAGAGGGGTATGATTTGTAAAGCACTCTAACATGCTGCACTCTAACTGCCCCATGTAGACTCTGCTGGTGTGAACTAAAAGATACCTACTTTGTGCTAACACACTCCTGTTTCCAAATAGGACTATGTTAATGCAAGCTAGGTACCTTTTAGAGCATGCCAATAGGGTCCACATAGGGCAGTTTGAGCACAGCACATTAGAGAGCTTTACAAATCACACCCGTTTAGTGCCCTTTGCCAGCACCATGCAGACAAGCCCTCAGTGTGCTTTTTCACTGCTTTCCACACGTCACTGGGCTTTTCTCCGTTGACATTCATTTGCAATAGAGGTATTGGTGAAGATCGCTTGGGTCATGGGTTGCTTTTTTTTAGATTTAACACTTTTCTCCGAGTGGCTTGTGATGAGTTACCTGCAAATCCATTGTGCATTATTTGGGATTGTTTGCATGTGGGTGTAATGGAAACCTGGGGCCTCTCAGACACTTTTGGAAGAATATGGGTTAGATCCTCAGGATCAGATGTTTGGTGACTGGCTTGGGGCATACAAAAATGGTTGTAAGTTGGTTTGGTCCTGAGGAACACTTAGAGTGGACTCAGGGTCCCTGGGGGCTGTCGTGGAAATCAGGCACATCCAGAGCACAAGGCCATTCTGTACATGGTTCTTTTCTCTGGCCAGGCCCATTGCTTTGGGGCTGATTGGGGGCACCTTTGTACTAAACAGCTTTGTGGCTGTTTTGCACCAGCCTTTCAGCACATAGTAGCCACAATTTGGCCCATAGAGTCAAATTAAATTGTAACTGTACTAGTGTGTAAATTACATATTGAAAATAAATTGTGTGTAAGTAGCCATTAATTTGCACCAAATTGATATTAGGTTGGTGTGTAAAATGAATGTAATTTATACTATTCACCCACCTTGTCTCAGTAATTTATACTGATTTGCAAGCCTGTGAGCACCAAATTCAGATATAGTGTGGGCTTCTACTGAAGTCAGTGAGAGGTGCCAGGGCTGAGCTGCTAGTTGCCCACTTGGTTTTCATGCAGACATATATAGGGAGGGTGAGTCTAGTTTATTTTACAAACGTCTGTGTGTTTGCTTTTCCTGTGACTACCCTTTTCTCCCCTGATTGTGTGCAGTGTCGGTGCTAGCCCACTGAGGGCCCGAAGCTGGAATATTTTTGGTCCCCCCCCCACAGTACATAATAATTAATAGGGGCCCCCTTAAGATGCTTGGGGCCCTGAGCAATTGCTTAGTCTGCTTATGCTTAGCGCCAGCCCTGGCTATGTTAGCTCCATTCATTTTGCCAGTTATCCTGCTTGCCATTTACACCCATTTTGCATTCACGTTCACACGCACGCAGAGATTTCAAACCTTTGGGTCCATCCAAGCTACATGCATCAGAAGTTCTCAGTGTATAGGGGGAAAAGGTGAATTTATGCCACCTCTCTGTTCCCTCAATCTGGAGGGGGGGGGCTGCCACGGGACAGCTCATCCCCCCCACCTTCGACCAGTGAAAGTTAGTTTCAAAACTTCTCTCAGCAACCCCCAGGTGATCACTGTCTGTTACAGCTATCCCCCTGCTGGATTCCTTTTTTGAGTGGCTGCCCCCCCCCCCCAGCCATGGTCAAAAAGTCACAGCCTGGCCCTGCTCATGGAAATGGCTTGTGCAGACTGACTGGGGCCATTGCTCTGCTCAGGGAGGTGGGGGCTTTTTCGCTCCTTTGTCTAGCTTCTTTGTTCGGACCCGGCTCGGTGTAGGGTGCTCTGCCCAGGTATGCAAGACCTAAAGTGGCCACATAGCTGAGCATATGAGTCATACCTGTGACTCAACTTGCCCAGACATGTCCTGTGCCTACCTGCAGTTTCCCTGCCTTCTCTCCTCCCCTTGATTAAGGGGAACCAATCAAAGTTACTGGCGGGAAACTGCCTGAGTTTGCCCTTAAAACCAGACATTTTCTGATCAGACCCCCGGAGAAGGTCCTTGCTTTGCCACCTGGTCTGATCAGCTAGGGGTCTTTGGGGGGCCCTCTCCCTGCTCTCGTTTGTTTTTCAGCGTACCCCCGTTTTTAAACTCCCCTCCCACGAACAACGAATTTGTGCCTGGAGATCTCCTGATTATTGTAAGCGAATCGAGTCCTCTCTGCATCCTCTGATGCTGAAACTGCTGTTCCTGCTTGTGCTTTGGGGATTGGTAAGGAAAAACCTCTTGCACACTCCCCTTGTTCTGGCTGCTGGCTTTCTCAGGCAGACCCAAGCTAACTCCTTGGTCTGTATCTGTAATCTGCTTCTAGCTCTGCAGCGCCTTTGCTGCTAGAAATAAGCCTGCTTGCAGCCACCACTAGTTAAACCCCTTTGCCCCCTTGGAGCTGTATCCTGGGCACACACCACTCTGCCCTCTGGAACTACCCCTAGTATAAGGTGCACCCATTAGGTTAGGTTTAGCCTTTAGTCTAGATAAATTGTAATTTAATTTTGCATAGTTGTGGTTAAGTTAGGTTTAGAAAATTACTTGCATTGTACTCTGTAAGTTAGGCTTAAAGAATTGTTGCATTGTGTTTTGTTACTTGTACTTGCTAATTTGTGTAGTTAAATCATAGATAAACTTTTGCTGTGTTCTGTATAATTGTCTCTCTGCTGTTTAAACTTGCAGCCTGTCTGCTCTCTGTGTCTCCCTAAGTTTAAATCTCCCTCCTCCCTCTCTGCTCCACCACTTGCTCCTTTTCCCCCATCCCCCAACCTCACTCCTCTACCACTGCCTTTCTCTCTCTCTCTTTTAATCCCTTCCCCCACGTGCTCACCCTGCTCCTGCTGCTGCCAAACCTCAATTGTATTACTGAAGTCTAGCATAAAACCCCATTGGTTACCTTTTTTCTCTCTAACACCCCTCACATTTTACATTTACACCACTGTGACACATTTTTACCTAGAGTTGTTGGTTATTTAACAGATTTTACCCATAACTGTTAGTTGGTTATATGCTGCTGTGACACACCCTTTACACAGAAATTGTTAGCTACCTGTTACATTTATACTTCAGTGTTAATTGGTTACCAACTGTATTGTACCCCACTGTATTGTACCCCACTATTGAAACCCCCTATCCTATTTACTAAAAGAAACCCCTCCCCAATTGTCTACCTTAACAAACCCCATACCCCTCACTATTAAATTTTCCCTGTTTTTACATTTTCTTAATAAAGTTTATTTTGCATCCCACCAGTGCAGTAGTTGTCCCCCAAGATCCCCTACCTGCTGGCAGGGTCAATCACCAGCACTCAGGTTGTGGCCTCTCTGCTCCCTAAAGTATCCCCATCATGACCCCCATCCAAGATTTTATGCACTACTTTTAGCCTATGTCTATATTTATGGCAGCACGTAGATTATGGACACTGCAGGGGTAGCTATACACTGCATTGAAAGGCAGGCTTCACCCATACTTGTCACCTAGTGTGTAGCTACACGCTGCACTGACAGGATTTGGCAGAGGGGAGGCAGTAGGACACTACATGGCTAAAAACAGCAGCGTGAATGTGGGAAGCACTGACTGGGCGTGTAGAGAGCCGCAGAGGTATATAGCCTGGGGGTTCAGGCCTGGGCATTCCACTCTACTCTTAGTCTTGTTTCATCATCTGCACTGCTATTTATACCCATGCTAATTGGCTAAGTGTCCTTAGCATTGGCAGGGGGGCACAGTTTTCTTCAGCGAGTTAATTTTAAAAACCTAGAAGTTACTTCCTTGCTGTCGTTAAGAGATAGCTAATGGAGAACTCATTTGCTTTGAATTGCTACCTTAGCATCTAAGGCTTTACTGGAGATTTGAACTGGCACACTGGTTAATGTGTTTGTATGCACTTCCTGCTCTGTGTGAAGGTCTCACGCACATACCCATCATGAGCTTACCATGGTGATTGGTTTTGGCTGGATGATATACAGTTCCCATAGTTGTTTATACAATTTTGTGCACTAAGTTGATTTCTTTTCTGTAATATATTTACAGAGGCTGTTCCAATAGATCTGATTCCTCCACTCACAAGTGTGTGAGTGATTAAGAAGCAGCAGTCACAGGTAGGTTTTGGGCAGATATCCATAACTGAGAAAGTTAAATGCAATGGGTTTCAGATTATATGTAGAGATTGATAGTTACTTTTACTCATTATCATCATTATTTATTTGCATTCTGATAGCACCTACAGACTTGCATCATGGACCCATTGTGCTGGGCGTTGGACACGCCTAGTAAAAAAAAGGAATTCATTTTGCTCAAAAGTAGAAGATTGGAGGGCTTTTCTGGGGTGTTAATTGCAATTCAGGTGAAAATTAGTTCAGCTTTGATTTCATGATTGTCATTAAATGAGATTTATAAAATAATTTCCCAAAATGTTAATGTTATATTTATGCTTATAGATTCATAGATTCATAGATTATAGGACTGGAAGGGACCTCGAGAGGTCATCGAGTCCAGTCCCCTGCCCGCATGGCAGGACCAAATACTGTCTAGACCATCCCTGATAGACATTTATCTAACCTACTCTTAAATATCTCCAGAGACGGAGATTCCACAACCTCCCTAGGCAATTTGTTCCAGTGTTTAACCACCCTGACAGTTAGGAACTTTTTCCTAATGTCCAACCTAGACCTCCCTTGCTGCAGTTTAAACCCATTGTTCCTGGTTCTATCCTTAGAGGCTAAGGTGAACAAGTTCTCTCCCTCCTCCTCATGACACCCTTTTAGATACCTGAAAACTGCTATCATGTCCCCTCTCAGTCTTCTCTTTTCCAAACTAAACAAACCCAGTTCTTTCAGCCTTCCTTCATAGGTCATGTTCTCAAGACCTTTAATCATTCTTGTTGCTCTTCTTTGGACCCTTTCCAATTTCTCAACATCTTTTTTAAAATGCGGCGCCCAGAACTGGACACAATACTCCAGCTGAGGCCTAACCAGAGCAGAGTAGAGCGGAAGAATGACTTCTCGTGTCTTGCTCACAACACACCTGTTAATGCATCCCAGAATCATGTTTGCTTTTTTTGCAACAGCATCACACTGTTGACTCATATTTAGCTTGTGGTCCACTATAACCCCTAGATCCCTTTCTGCCGTACTCCTTCCTAGACAGTCTTTTCCCATTCTGTATGTGTGAAATTGATTTTTCCTTCCTAAGTGGAGCACTTTGCATTTGTCTTTATTAAACTTCATCCTGTTTAACACAGACCATTTCTCCAATTTGTCCAGATCATTTTGAATTATGACCCTGTCCTCCAAAGTAGTTGCAATCCCTCCCAGTTTGGTATCATCCGCAAACTTAATAAGCGTACTTTCTATGCCAATATCTAAGTCGTTGATGAAGATATTGAACAGAGCCGGTCCCAAAACAGACCCCTGCGGAACCCCACTCGTTACGCCTTTCCAGCAGGATTGGGAACCATTAATAACAACTCTCTGAGTACGGTTATCCAGCCAGTTATGCACCCACCTTATAGTAGCCCCATCTAATTTGTATTTGCCTAGTTTATCGATAAGAATATCATGCGAGACCGTATCAAATGCCTTACTAAAGTCTAGGTATACCACATCCACCGCTTCACCCTTATCCACAAGGCTCGTTATCCTATCAAAGAAAGCTATTAGATTGGTTTGACATGATTTGTTCTTCACAAATCCATGCTGGCTGTTCCCTATCACCTTACCACCTTCCAAGTGTTTGCAGATGATTTCCTTAATTACTTGCTCCATTATCTTCCCTGGCACAGAAGTTAAACTAACTGGTCTGTAGTTACCTGGGTTGTTTTTATTTCCCTTTTTATAGATGGGCACTATATTTGCCCTTTTCCAGTCTTCTGGAATCTCTCCCGTCTCCCATGACTTTCCAAAGATAATAGCTAGAGGCTCAGATACCTCCTCTATTAGCTCCTTGAGTATTCTAGGATGCATTTCATCAGGCCCGGGTGACTTGCAGGCATCTAACTTTTCTAAGTGATTTTTAACTTGTTCTTTTTTTATTTTATCCGCTAAACCTACCCCCTTCCCATTAGCATTCACTATGTTAGGCATTCCTTCAGACTTCTCGGTGAAGACCGAAACAAAGAAGTCATTAAGCATCTCTGCCATTTCCAAGTTTCCTGTTACTGTTTCTCCCTCTTCACTAAGCAGTGGACCTACCCTGTCTTTGGTCTTCCTCTTGCTTCTAATGTATTGATAAAAAGTCTTCTTGTTTCCTTTTATTCCCGTAGCTAGTTTGAGCTCATTTTGTGCCTTTGCCTTTCTAATCTTGCCCCTGCATTCCTGTGTTGTTTGCCTATATTCATCCTTTGTAATCTGTCCTAGTTTCCATTTTTTATATGACTCCTTTTTATTTTTTAGATCGTGCAAGATCTCGTGGTTAAGCCAAGGTGGTCTTTTGCCACATTTTCTATCTTTCCTAACCAGCGGAATAGCTTGCTTTTGGGCCCTTAATAGTGTCCCTTTGAAAAACTGCCAACTCTCCTCAGTTGTTTTTCCCCTCAGTCTTGATTCCCATGGGACTTTACCCATCAGCTCTCTGAGCTTCCCAAAATCTGCCTTCCTGAAATCCATTGTCTCTATTTTGCTGTTCTCCCTTCTACCCTTCCTTAGAATTGCAAACTCTATGATTTCATGATCACTTTCACCCAGGCTGCCTTCTACTTTCACATTCTCAACGAGTTCCTCCCCATTTGTTAAAATCAAGTCTAGAACAGCTTCCCCCCTAGTAGCTTTTTCAACCTTCTGAAATAAAAAGTTGTCCCCAATGCAGTCCAAGAATTTGTTGGATAGTCTGTGTCCCGCTGTGTTATTCTCCCAACATATATCCGGATAGTTGAAGTCCCCCATCACCACCAAATCTTGGGCTTTGGATGATTTTGTTAGTTGCTTGAAAAAAGCCTCATCCACTTCTTCCACCTGGTTAGGTGGCCTGTAGTAGACTCCTAGCAGGACATCTCCCTTGTTTTTTGCCCCTTTAAGCCTAACCCAGAGACTCTCAACACTTCCGTCTCCTATGTCCATCTCTACCTCAGTCCAAGTGTGTACATTTTTAATATATAAGGCAACACCTCCTCCCTTTTTCCCCTGTCTATCCTTCCTGAGCAAGCTGTACCCATCCACACCAACATTCCAATCATGTGTATTATCCCACCAAGTTTCAGTGATGCCAACAATGTCATAGTTGTATTTATTTATTAGCACTTCCAGTTCTTCCTGCTTATTCCCCATACTTCTCGCATTTGTATATACGCATCTAAGATACTGGTTTGATCTTTCCTCCCGGTTTTGTCCTGACTCTCCTTTCTCTCTGCCAATATAGCCCACACTCCCTCTCGTTTCCGACCCATCTCCCCGGTCTCCATGTTCCCCACTTACCTGTGGGCTTTGCTCACCTGTCCCCGTCGAACCTAGTTTAAAGCCCTCCTCACTAGGTTAGCCAGTCTGTGTCCGAATATTACAATGATGATTTTAGCAGGAAACTGATAAGCCTGCTGTAAATGATTAGACTTAAAAGGACATACAGTAGAATCTCACAGTTACAAACACCTCAGGAATGGAGGTTGTTCATAACTCTGAAATGTTCATAACCCTGAACATAACCTTATGATGGTTCTTTCAAAAGTTTCCAACTGAACATTGACTTAATACAGCTTTGCAACTTTACTATGTAGAAAAAATATGCTGCTCAATTTAAATGAAACAAGCACAGAAATAGTTTCTAACCATGTCAAATCTTTTTTTTTTAAACTGTCCCTTTATTTTTTTAGTAGTTTACATTTAACACAGCGCTGTACTCTGTGTGTGTGTGTGTGTGTGTGTGTGTGCACGCGCGCGCGCACATGCACGCACTGCTGCCAGATTGCATACTTCCAGTTTCAAATGAGGTTTATGGTTGACCGGGGGTGTGTGGCTGACCGACAGTTTGTAATTTTTATGTTCTACTGTATACAAGTTCTTAGATTTGGATACTTTACCTGACTCCAGGCTGGGGGAGGGCTAGTATGTTTTCTAATTCTGACCGGCGAATCACCTGCATTTCAGCAAATTAGGATTGGATTAGATTAGTGATGGATGCACACCTTTTGTAGTCGCTCTATTTGAACCTTTGTGCAAGCAGAGTTTTGTTTGACTGTTCATTGAAAATTGAGTCTCTGCCTGGAGGCTGTGGCTGAAATTCATTTTGTCACCAAACAAATCTCGGTTTTGGGTGGAAGCAAAATTAATAGATGTCCTGATTTTCCCTGCCAATTTGCCCCCAAAAGACTGTTCTCTCTTTGCAGTAGACTGCCATGATCTGCCCCTTGTGGGAATGCCATAGTGGGCGAACCTAGCCTTAGTGCTGCTGCTCATGTTTGTTCTATCCTGCGGTTTGAAAGGGAATTAAATGTGTGGTTTTTTTAAAGATTCCTTTCTACCCTTTTCTTCATTCTGGCAGGTCCCTATAGTATCCTTATCCTTCTCATTTTCATGCCTCCTTTCATACTTCACTTTATGCTTGGAACTCAATCCATTTCCATCTTCACTGAAAAAATCATCCTATCCCTTTATTCAAATTCACCCCAGGAACCCGAAATCACATTTCTTCTAGGAAGCCTGGCACTGTTAATCTGCAAAAGCTTGTTGGAAAAGAAATGTCTGGACTGCTTTGATCCATATTCTGCTTATCTGGTATCTAATGCATCTCAAGTTCACTGTCTTCAAACTGTGCATGTAAGTTTCTTGGGGTAGAAACCCTGTCTTCTCTAGGTTTTGTACAGTGTCATCTGATATGATTAGGGGGTGCTTCCCCAAGAGCAGTGTTCACTTCCCATTTATTGCTCTCTCCCCAATCCACAATTTTCTGTTTCATTTTTATTGTGAGTTTGGTCTGATTAAGGCCCCAGTCCATCAAAGTGCTTAAGCACAAGTGTATAGATTGTAAACTTACATGGGTAAGTACATTGTCCTTTTTTATGCCTAGAAAAGTGCTAGGTACACCTATGGTTCTATAAAAAGAAGATAGGTTTAAATGATGTCTGCAATAAGAACTAACCTTTCCAGTTCATCACTTATTCTCCTCTATAACACAAAGAATTCTTGAAGTTTGTATTGCATATATTTCAAACAAGGCTGGTTTTGACAAATTGACAGTTTCTTTCCTAGCTCTGTCTTGTTCTGTGCCTGGTTAAAAGAGCATCTATACATAATAAATTTGCAAGATATTGTTACTTATCTGCATCCTTCAAAAAAAGCCCTTTGAAATTGGACTGAATACCCTGCAGGATTACTTAACAAATTTTAACTTTTCAATAGGGCTCTATTTTAAAATACATTTTAAAAAAATCCACAGTGGCCCAAATTCTGCTCAGTGGGGTCCCTCACAGGGATTACTGGTGGTACATAGGTAATTTATAGCAGAATTTAGTCCAGTGCATCTGAGATCTCCCACCAGAAATAAAGAGTAATTAAACTATTGAATGTTCCTCGTGTGCTGTATATACACATTTTTAAAAATAGGCAAAGGAGATCAATTCTGAAGTTATTAGCTGTTGTAAAATGCCTGTACATTGAAAGAGTTTAATTTATTCATTTATAATTTTTATCACACTAAAATGGGCCTCTAGGAGCAATTTAAGTGCAACAATAATGCAATTGTTAAGTAGAGCCAGCCATTAGTTACACAGTTATCTTCACACAAAAACAAAAAGCAAACCAGTGGCAAAACCCTGTATTTAAACATAAATTGATGGTGGATTTACACAAAGCTAGCAGATTGTTTTTCTTTTTCTTTTTTTCTTTTATGAACAAGCAACCTAAGTAATTCAATGTGAAGAGTACTGGGCAATAAACTAATAGAGCCGATCTGGTTCAGTGCCCACAAAAGGAGAGTAAGACTCCAATTATAAAACATCCAGCTAACTGTTGTATCTATACGTTAGTACATATAAAATGTAAACCTCATAACCCCAAAGTGAACTTAAGAGTTGGCTATATGCCTTAGATGTAGTCAACATAAAATGAGTTTAGCCCAAGGCAAAACATAAAGTATAGCTGTCATACATTAATAGCAGAGACAATTGGAAACCTTTTAGCCTAGGTATTTCACTGCACATGTGCAAAGGGTTGATTAGTCGATGGGTGTTCCAAAGCTTTAATTAAGTTTCTTACTAGTACTTCTTTATATTCAAGTACTCTGCACTTTAAATTACAATCCGTTGTACATAGATGGCATTCCTGACAGTCATCTTTAAGATAATGTATTATCTGCTGCTAAGTAACATAACTATCAGTAACACAAATCTGATAGTTTTTAAAAAGATTTCTTTGGGATCCAACAGCTACTAAATAAATAAATACTGGCTTTAAAAAGGTTTCATTTTTGAGTTGTACAGGTTTTATTGGCATGAGTTTGGGATGGCTGCATTCCTCATGACTTCAGAAGCCACAAGAGAAAGATAGAGATAAAGGCTCAAATCGACCTAAGAAAGTCACGCTGGGTTGGTAACTTGGCACTTTTCTGAGGCTGCTGTATTGTTCTCCAGAACCTCAGTTTTCATTTAAAAAAAATGAAGTCTGTAGCCCATGCTTGTGAAGAAAACCTTGAAAATATTAAACAAGTGTAAACCAATGCAGTGACACATACCTTCATTTGCAGAGAGTCTGAAACAATAGCTCTGAGGGGAGTGAGTATTCATTTCATCACAATGGAGTGTTAACTCAGATGCTCTATGATGATCATTTAAACTATTTGCTGAACTATTTGACTGCTTGCAAAGCATATAAGAAAGTTGCAGATCTGGGATCATCAATCTGTCTCTTGGGAGTCCAGTCTTATTTTGGTGGCACAAGTGGATACAATTTGGGGGAAGATTCCCTCCCCTCAATAGGACCTGTAGAGTCTAAAGGTTATATGGGTGGAGCAGAGCCCCACAGTGTATCTAAGCCTCACCAAAGAGAAGCCAATTCCACAGAAATCAGGAGGACATCCAAATCCCACTGAGAGAGAGCCACTGCTACAGAGCTAAGTGGGACTCCAAGCAATGCAACAAGCCAGCACTCCCTTTCCCTGAGAAATGCTCTGGTTATGGATATAAGGCCAAGTCCTGTTTCCCTGCCTTCTGCTGGAAGCTGTCAGCAGACTCAGGCAGACAGACATTGATATATTGATTACACTCAGGTAACATTTTGAGGCTTTTCTTCACAATCACGAGGGCTAAAAATATTTTTTTTAATTAATTTAGATTCTGAGATCATCACACAAATCTGGGAGACAAGGATGTAGGCCGATGCTATGTCTTAATCTGGCCTGTCCAAGGGTGCATATGATCCAAGTTAGGGGAAGCCAAGCCTGAGAAGCCCAGTGGACATGGTCTGTTTAACACCTGCATGGCAGAGGTGCTGGAACAATTTTTATAGTGTGGGTGCTGACAGCCATTGAACCAAAACTGTAAACCCTGTATAGAATTGAAACCACTTCAAGCCAGGGGGTGCAGCAGCGCCCCCAGCATCGCTATTTCCAGCACCTATGCTGCATGGCCATTTTGTTAACTCAAGTAGGTAGAGCTTGACTTGTGGGCAGAGTCTGTGAGAGTACCACCATATCCCTGTTCCCCTCTCCCCCCAGTTCAAGCCCTGATGCAGATCATCCCAAACAAAGTGCCAATAACATTTTAATTCTGTTTATGCCATTAAGCATTTTGTAGATAATGAACATACGATGGATAACTATTTTAGGAATGTTTTATTATTATTAGTTTAAAAATGTTTACTGGGGCTATTTCTTGTCTTGCTCTACCTATAAGTCAGGTACCTTAGTTACCGTGAGTCCAGGACTCAAAGGAAGAGATAAGTGAAAACAAAACACCTTTAAATGTGACCTAAATTAGCTTTTCTAGACAATAATGTGATGACTTCAGGGTTTGATATCTTGGACCCTGGTGGAACCTAGGTTAATAAATAGAGTTCTAATACAATTTCAGACCATCAAGAAGCCAGACATCACATCACATAACCAGTGCCAGTATTAGTCCATTGGGGGCCCTAAGCAGGAATATTTTGCACACACAAAACATACTAATAATTAATAGGGGGCCCCTTGAGCTGCTCAGGGCCCTAAGCAACTGTTTAGTCTGCTTATGCCTTGCGCCAGCTCTGCACATAACAAATGTCTACAATATAGACTCTTATTTCTAAAAATCACATACGCAGTCTCCATTTCACCAAAGCATATAATAAAACAGAGAAATCAAGAAGTCTATGAGATAATTCTTCACTGTTTTCACTTTTACTTAATAGGTTATTATTGTCATTTAGACATAGGCGTAGACCCTCCAAAGCCAATGTCTGTCAGTGTCACAGAAGAGTGTTGTTTAGAGTTATTTAAACTAAGATATAATTATGTCGCTGGAAGGAGGGGTAGGCAAACTGGTTCTGATAGTACAAGACCTCACTTGAATCTTTATCCAAACTTAAATTGACCAAAGCCTTTCATGAGGTTCAAATTATGCCAGTGAGATGAGAGTGTGTGTGTTATTTATAAACTCTTAGTGTATTTTATCACTTCCGGGTAGAGATGGGTCTGAGCTTTCCCAAAGTTTGAGAGCAGTGACAAGACCTGGGTTTTTGTCTTGCCCATTATAGAGCACGGATCCTGATGGGAAGTTCAAATATGGATCCAAAATTTCTCCGGTTCAAGGGGTTGAAACATGTGGTTTGGTTCACTCCCATCTGTATTTCCTGTTCTGTATGTGCACTGAGACCAGATGGATAAATACTAAAATACCTAGAGAAAAATCTATCCTCAAAGTATTTCCACTTGTCTGGAACTAAGATATAGCAGAAATCTTGACAAAGTCTGTTCTAATGAGATTTATGATTACAATTAGTATAATATTAAAGTAGTACCCAGAGCCGTCAATCAGGATGTATTATGCTAGTTTTGAACAAAAGCACAAAGTTTTATATAGTCCCTGCCCCAAATAGCTTACAATCTAAGGCCCCAATCCTGCAAAGATGTATGAACGTGCTTAATTTATTGTACAGTGAGCAGTCCCATGGGCTTTACCATCCCAAAGCAGGGCTGGGCTAAATGTCATAATCTATCCTATGCTGTTTTACTGCTAATATCAAAGAATTAATAATTGGGCAATATCAAAATGTTATTTCAGATGAAGACAAGATAACTATCAGGTATGATGCCAGCACCATCCTTTTACAAGTTAACAACACTTCTAGCTTGTCCTACTAATTTCTAAGAATCTCTGAGGGGATTAATACCAAAAAAAAGTATATATGTGTTGATGATAGAAAGCAGAATGAAATGTACTGATTTATTGCAACTCTTCATTAAGTTTAAAAGCATTCCACTTTGGTGAAGACATCAAACATAGGCTGTGGTATTTTCACACTGCAGAGGAATAGTTACGGACAGGAAGACAAAAAAAGAAAGAAAACAATATTTTAAGTTGAATTCAAGCCAGATTTAATGAAAACAAGTCCCCGTACAAGTCTGTTGAAGCAAAGTAAGTTTACTGTACACATAGCATTCTCCTATTTGAAAGTAATGGATCTTAATTTTGTGTGCATTACAGTTGAATTATTGTGAAGTAATGTCACTTTACCAAATATACAAAATATGCATTATTGAACTTCCTTTAAACGTACAAGGCCTGATTCTATCTTACACTGGTGTAATAACATTGATTTCTGGGAAGTTACTCCTGGTTTACATCAGTTTAAAGGATAGGACCATCAGGCCTCAACTAGACAGAGTGCACAACTGTTTCCTAAATAACATGCGGAATCACAATGTATGTGCACGTGTCCTGGTATAATGGATCTGTAATGCTTAACAAACCTTGCCACCAATCACTTTCCTCAAAGAAAAATATGAATAGTATGTCATTAGCTGCTAGGATTGCATCAGAATTTGGCTGCTATTAGGCACAGTGGACCAAACTCCAGAAAAAGATAGATCATAGTTGTTTGGAAGTTTTTCAGAATAGGAACTGTCTCTTTCCTGGTACTTAGCACTCTATCAACACTGAGCAAATAATAAAATCAAATTCTGATATTTAGCTTTGGCCATGTAGTGTTTCAAATACCTATCTGCAGTCTGGTCTACATTGCAGACCTATATTGGTATAACTAGGTCGCTCAGGGGTATGAAAAATCCACACTCCTAGGTAACGTAGTTATACCAACCTAACTCTCCGCATAGACAGCGCTATGTTACCAGGAAGGCTTCTCCCATTGACCTGGTTACTGCCTCTCTGGTAAGTGGATTAACTATGCCGATGGGACAGCTCTCTCCTGTTGGCGTAGAGCATCTTCATTAAAGTGCTACAGTAGCATAGCTGCATTGGTGCAGTTGTGCCAATGCAGCATTTTAAGTGTAAACATGCCCTAAGGAGGACTAATTAGGCAACTATTAGGGGGTAGCCGTGTTAGTCTGTATCTACAAAAACAACAAGGAGTCTGGTGGCACCTTAAGACTAACAGATTTATTTGGGCATAAGCTTTCGTGAGTAAAAAATCTCACTTCTTCAGATGCATAGAGTGAAATGCATCCGAAGAAGTGAGGTTTTTACTCACGAAAGGTTATGCCCAAATAAATCTGTTAGTCTTTAAGGTGCTGCCAGACTCCTTGTTGTTTTAATTAGGCAACAGCATTCCTGACTCAACCACTTTTCTTTTTCTTTGCACTCTCTCATGGCCAGTACCAAGCTCAGTACAGGATGAAGTTGTGAGGAGGCACAAATCCCTTCAGGCTCCTCCCTGCTCCAGTAATCAATTCCTCTCCCCTTCTCCTTGCCAGTTCATCCAATCAGGGATTAGACACTATATTTCAGGAGCAGAGGCTTGAGAGAACTTTCTGGCAATAAACCACTTGTTTTATTTTAAGATGCTCCTCTAGGACAATGATGATTTTGGTATAAATGCCGAGATGGCGAGACTGATATGACTTATCTGCCAAATCACAAGTAAGCAACTTAGCTCAGATTTTGACTATCAAGTAGTGAGTTCTCTCAGCAAAATTGTTCATGATCATCTCATTGAGGTAAAAAGAGTTGTTGAATACATTCAGGACAATCACTGTCATCTCAAGGATTGTCTGTAAGCAGAAAAAGAGGCTAAATACATCAAATGTAATATTTGTTGTAGATTATTTACTCAACTTTATCCAGTAATAACATGGTATACTTGCATTCAGTTCATTATGGAATTGAATTTTTCAATTAAAAAACAAAACAAAAATGTTACTTTTTAAAAAAATGTTCACTGAAAATACTCAATATTTTTTGATTGGCCTTAATTACTAGGAGAACCCAGAAGGACTGAAATATGAAGAAAGATTGAGAGTGCTACATGGGTATAGCTTGCCTAAATGAGTATGACTAACAGTGGTATGAGATAGTCTGTTGTTCTAATATTTAAAGAATGTAAGCAGCAAGGAGGTAAAAAAGGAATAAGAAGGAAGAACTTAGGCTGAATATCACGAAAAAACATCCTGAAAATGAGATCTATTAAACTGTGTAATAAACTCTCCATAGTAAGTGATGGAGGCCCCATCACTTGGGACATCTGAAACTGGACAAAATACTAGGAAATGTACTATACAGCAGGAGGAAGACTAAATGACCTGATCAATCTATTCATCTTTAGGTTCTATGGCTCAGACTCTGCAACCCTTATTCACGTTGAGTTGCACTTTACTCCTGTAGCGGACCCATTAATTTAAACAGGAAGTTTTATTGATAAGTACTAAAGATGGCAGAATCTGGGCCTGTATATGTATAATGATGCAGTCATATTAAATTGATAGCAAACATTCAAACACACAGAGACGAGCCTCTGATACTATTAGAATTTAGGGTATATTCTTATGTTGGCAATCAAGGCTTTTTCTAATAACTTCCATTTTTAAATATTTACGACCACCGATGAATCCTAAAAATTCTGTTGATATCTAATTGTATTTGAAAAACCTATACTGTGCCAATGGAAATGTTGTATGCTATTTTCTTTTTTGGATCTATTATGTTTAAATAAATTTTAGTAACAGTGATAAAGCAAAATAAATTAATCTAAAAATGATATCAATAGAACAACTATTTTTTTTCTGGTCTCAACAGGGGCCACAGATCCACTAGAAAGTCCACAGTGCTCCGGGCAATCAGAGTACTGAATCTCTTAGGTGTGCAATGATTGAGACTCTCACAACAGGCTGGATGAACAAAATTAGTTGCAAATGGAATGGCAGGCATTAGTTTCTCTTTCTCCATTGAAGATAGGTGTTTGTGTTTAAGTGCCATTTAAAAGATCTCATAAAATGCGTTAGTTACCTATTATTTCATAAACGATGCCCAAAATCATGGTTGCTGATTTAACTACTTCAGAGGGAAGTATTTATTAATCTAATTCCCACTGTTTTCTATTTCCTATCTTCTTTTATCCCGGAAAACTACCAATCCCACACAACTCTATTAAGTGCCAATTAAGGAAAGATTTGTCATTCCAGCTCAAGACCATTGAACTGGGGCTGGAGCTACATATCTCCTAGCTTTCTGACAGAAATTATTTTAATTGGACTTTTCCTAACAGCATTAAAACAAACCCTGTGCTGCCAGGGAAGGAAGATATGACTCCTCAGTCAGATAATTTACCTTTTTTTCTCCCTTGCCATAAATCTTAGTATGAAGATGATTAGTAACTTAAGTCTATTTTTTAAAGGCATCCAACTGTGACTACTTTAAGCACTGAAAAACGTCACGTGTCAAGTATAAATGTCCTGTTGCCAGTTGATTTACTTTCACACATTTGTTGGGTGTTTCAACTATTTCTACACAATTTAATTTCTATCTATTTAAATATCTAATTTTATTTGGATTTTAAAATGGTCTGATTAATTGGTCTGTAATGCAGTTTGAACTCAAAGATGTATAGATACATTAAACATATTATCCATGTTTGACTGGCTAAAGCTATCAAGAAAAAGATGCATTTCCAGGGGAGGTTTGTTGATATGCCTAAAATCCAACCAAGTCTGATTTTGGTTGAATGACCTTTTTGTCAGAAGTTAAAATCCACCAACACAGAGTCTGACTAAACTCTGGATAAGTTTGTTTTGGACCCTGGGTGTTTTCCTTACAGAAATGTAAATTCTTCCAGAATAGAAGGGTAAGTTTTCCAATGTCTCACTAATGTGGGTGTGTGGTGCCCCAGAATTTCTAGCATAGCCTGCCCAGTGCTCCATGTGGTTAAGTAAACACAGCATGGGTGTTGGGGCATGTGGCCAATGCTGAGGCCAGGATGAGGCCAGGAGGAAATAAGAGCAAATTCCTCTGAAATGATCTGACAGGAAATGACAGAGTGTCAGCCTTCTATAACCATACTCAGATAGAGAGAGAGAGGGCGGGAGAAGTTCTTCCTAAACACAGAGTGGTGCCAGATCTCAGTAGGTGAGGATGATGAAATAATAAAGCATTTCCCGTGTGTGTTTTTCATTAGTCCTATTTTGTTTTTCTTCCAAGTGCTGTGGAAACAGAACAGAAGCCCATGCTTCAGCCAGGACCGCAATGGCCTCCTCCCATGGGAGTAACAGCTGCATAAATAGGAGGGAAATCCTCAGCGGAATAGCTTCCAACACCTTTCTAATGGAAATAATGATTTGCAAAACCCAGTTTATGCCTCTGCCACATAATTAGTAGCCAAAAGAGCTAAAGATTAAAAACACTGTTCCAAGTCCCAGCATCTCTGAAATTTGGCAAGACCTTACATATTGCACTCTGTGTTCCAAACAGGTTGCCTGTATGTGAGCATTGCAAGGAAAGTCTTAGTCAGTTGAGTCAAACCCTTGAATCAGTCAACACTTATTATATGGAAATTAACCAGTTTGATGTCAATTAGTGGAAATTTGTTAGCAGGCATACCCTGTGGGACAGTTTATTTTGAATTCCGAATACTCTTTATTGAAGCCAGCTAAGATAGTTGATGTGGTCCCTGACTCCTTCTTTAAAAATCAGAGTAGAATTAGTTAAGAAACAGCTAAGAAACGCAGAGAGAAAAAGCTACATTGAAACACTCTTCAACACTCAAAACCTACCGCTCCAAAATATCCATTGTTGAATGGGCATAAATGCAAGGAAATCAAGATCTGATTTTCTGTTTTAAGAAGGAACAGAAGTATTAGATGCATATCAGCCTGTTCTGTATTTGTCAATACTGAGCACTGGATGGGAAAGGCAATTGTTCTAACGACCATGCTCAAAACTAGCCACATGCTCACCTCAAACATTTTCCAGCTATAAAGCTGGTGTTTCTTTTCCATCATGTTGGTAAGTATATGCTTTATACTACTATGTACAAACTGGGTGTGTATGAGGGGGGGAGGGGAGCGAAACAGCTATGAATGTGGAAACTCTCATGGAGACTTGCTGCACTGAGAAAAGTCATAAAAGAATAAAGGAAGCAATAAAGAGCATGATCCTGCTCCCCCTGAAGTTCACTTCAAGAGTAGCAGGCCCACAGCCTGTGAGTAGGAAGAGCACAAGCCAAAATAGTAGAGTAAATACAAGGCATCCTAGTGATTAGTAAGGTGCTCAGATACCATGGTGATGAGTAGTGTAAAGCGGAGATAAAGTCCACTCTTCCAAGAAATGAAGTGGAAATGAAAACCATGGAAATATACACGTTATATCTTAACATGAGAATATAAAACTGAGATCTTGGCAAAAATGTTATTTTGAACTATAGAGGGCAACAAATACCACTCACCTTGCTTGAAGGGATGGGAGTGTGAGCTGGTCAGCCAGACATTAGGGGGACTTTGGTCAAGGATGGAGAAGATCTGGAGGTTTTCCCACTTTGCTTTACATTCTTGTATACCTTGTGGTGGGGGAGGAGCTGTGTGAATGTTCAGCTGCCTCTGATTCCCTGAAATGAATGAGACCCCCCAAGAGCCCCCCAAGAGCCATAGAAGTGGACTTCATTCATTTCAGGGATTTCTTTGTTCTCCTAAACTGACTGCCATATCTGACATCCACTGTTCCCTTCACCCTGTGATTTAGTTAGTAGCTGTATGTTTAGTGCTGGATTTTCCCCCAGTGTTGAGTTCAATGGCATTTTGGTGTTAGGAAGGAATTTTTTCCATGATGCCAAAATTGCAGTGTGCTTTTGCAGCTTCATCTCAGCAACCAGAAGATCATGGTTTAAGAACATAAGAACGGCCATACTGGGTCAGACCAAGGGTCCATCCAGCCCAGCATCCTGTCTGCCAACAGTGGCCAATGCCAGGTGCCCCAGAGGAAGTGAACCTAACAGGCAATGATCAAGTGATCTCTCGCCTGCCATCCATCTCCACCCTCTGACAAACAGAGGCTAGGGACATGATTCCTTACCCATCCTGGCTAATAACCATTAATGGACTTAACCTCCATTAATTTATCTAGGTCTCTTTTAAACCCTGTTATAGTCCTAACCTAGTCCTAGTTATGCATGTTTATGTCTCAACTTTTGCAGGTATCCACTGTGCATTGTGCCCTTTCCAATGCCTGGTTAGCAAACTGATGACCCAAAGAAGGCGTTGGGTGTGGTATGTTATGCAAGGCAACTGGGAGTCTCAAAGCTGAATGGGGATTGAGGCTCCCCTTATCCATAACTGTAACCCTCACATGAGAAAGGCATAGCCAGGGAATGCAGCTGCAGGAATATATCCCTTGATAAAGGACAGAGGTAGTTTGACAGATTTCCTTCTTTATATGGCTTACGGGGCCCTCTTCTAGCAGGTGTGGGGCCGGGTATAGAAAATATGCACTGGATAGTTATGTGCTGAATAGTGGGTGGTTGATATGATTTCCCTTTTAATTCCAATTTGTTGTTTAAAATTAATAAAGTTGTTGTTGGAACTCCCTCCAAAACCTTTTCCATTCGGCTTATCCAGAACATCTCGTCTTGTTCTGGGAGAGCACTTCATCCAGTTCTCTGAAATCCAAAACACTCAGGCCTGGTCTACACTACGGGTTTAGGTCGACTTTAGCAGCGTTAAATCGAATTAAGCCTGGACACGTCCACACGACGAAGCCCTTTCTTTCAACTTAAAGGGTCCTTTAAACCGGTTTCTTTACACCACCTCTGACGAGGGGATTAGCGATAAAACCGGCCTTTGCGGGTCGGAATTGGGGTAGTGTGGACGGAATTCGACGTTATTGGCCTCCAGGAGCTATCCCACAGTGCTTCATTGTGACCGCTCTGGACAGCACTCTCAACTCAGATGCACTGACCAGGTAGACAGGAAAAGACCTGCGAAGGTTTGAATTTCATTTCCTGTTTGCTCAGCGTGGAGAGCACAGGTGACCACGCCGAGCTCATCAGCACAGGTAACCATGATGGAGTCCCAGGATCGCAAAAGAGCTCCAGCATGGACCGAATGGGAGATATGGGATCTGCTCGCCATATGGGGAGATGAAGCAGTGATAGCTGAACTCCGTAGCAGTAAAAGAAATGGAAAAGTATTAGAAAAGATCTCCAAGGCCATGAAGGACCGAGGCCATAACAGGGACACACAGCAGTGCCGCGTGAAAATTAAGGAGCTACGGCAAGCTTACCACAAAGCCAGAGAAGCAAACGGAAGGTCCGGGGCAGAGCCGCAAACTTGCCGCTACTACGCGGAGCTGCATGCGATCCTAGGGGGTGCAGCCACCACTACCCCAACCGTGTGCTATGACTCTCTCACTGGAGAAACACACAGGGAAGACGGTTCGGGGAACGAGGAAGATGAGGATGGAGGTACTGTAGGTAGCTCATAGCAGCAAGGAAGCGGAGAAACCGGTTTCCCCAACAGCCAGGATATGTTTGTGACCCTGGACCTGGAACCAGTAACCCCCGAACTCACCCAAGACCCTCAGGGCACACAGGAGACCTCTGGTGAGTGTACCTTTGTAAATATTTGTAAACATTACACATGGTTTAAAAGCAAGCGTGTTTAATGATTAATTTGCCCTGGCAATCGCGGGCAGTACATCTACTGGAAAAGTCTGTTAACGTGTATGGGGATGGAGCGGAAATCCTCCAGGGACATCTCCAGAAAGCTCTCCTTTATGTACTCCCAAAGCGTTTGCAAAAGGTTTCTGAGGAGGGCTGCCTTATCCCGTCCGCCATGGTAGGACACTTTACCACGCCAGGCCAGTAGCACATAGTCTGGAATCTTTGCATAACAAAGCATGGCAGCGTATGGTCCCGGTGTTTGCTGGCATGCAGACAACATCCATTCCTTATCTCTCTTTGTTATCCTCAGGAGAGTGATATCATTCACGGTCACCTGGTTGAAATGGGGTGATTTTATTAAGGGAACATTCAGAGGCGCCCGTTCCTGCTCTTCTGAACAGAAATGTTCCCCGCTGTTAACCACGCGGTGGAGGGGAGGGGTGAAGTGATCATCCCAGAGAATCGTGTGTGTGTGGGGGGGGGGGTGGTTTACTTGTTTGTGCCGCATGTTAACCGGGAAACCGCAGTCCCTGGCTTTACATTGAAACCCCATTTTAAATGGACAACCCAATTCATCCTTGATATGGGAAATGCGCTGCTGTTTGCAACCTTTCCCGCATGTTAAGAAGGTTAAAAAAGCCAAAACACTGTGGCCTACCATGGCTGCCTGCAAGCCGAAATATGCGACCTTGTAATGAAAGAGTGTACCCATTGTTCTCTAAAATGTGTCTTTTTTAACCACCTCTCCCTTCTCCTCCACCAGCTGCAAATGTTTCTCCTTCGCAGAGGCTAGTGAACATTAGAAAGAGAAAACGTAGGACGAGGGACGATATGTTCACAGAGCTGCAGATGTCCTCCCACGCTGATAGAGCACAGCAGAATGCGTGGAGGCAGTCAATGTCGGAGATGAGAAAAGCACAATATGAACGAGAGGAGAGGTGGCGGGCTGAATGGCGGGATGAAAAGAGCAAGTGGCGGGCTGAAGACGATAGGTGGCGTCAGCTTGCAGACAGACAGCAAGAGGCAATGCTCCGTCTGCTGGAGCATCAAACTGATACGCTCGAGCGTATGGTTGAGTTGCAGGAAAGGCAGCAGGAGCAGAGACCGCCGCTACAGCCCCTGTGTAACCAACAGACCTCCTCCCCAAGTTCCATAGCCTCCTCACCCAGACGCCCAAGAACACGGTGGGGGGGCCTCCGTCCACCCAGTCACTCCACCCCAGATGATCGCCCAAGCATCAGAAGGCTGGCCTTCAATAAGAGTTAAAGTTTTAAAATGCAGTGTGTCCTTTTCCATCCCTCCTCCCCCACCCATCCCAGGCTACCTTGGCAATTATCCCCCTACTTCTGTGAGGAACTAATAAAGAATGCATGAATGTGAAAAAACAATGACTTTATTGCCTCTGCAAGCGGGAGGGGAGGGTGGGGTGGGGTGGTTGGTTTACAGGGAAGTAGAGTGAACCGGGTCGGGGGGGGGTTTGGAAGGTTCATCAAGGAGAAACAAACAGAGGTTTCACACAGTTGCCTGGCCAGTCACAAAACTCGTTTTCAAAGCTTCTCTGATGCGCACCGCGCCCTGCTGTGCTCCTCTAACCGCCCTGGTGTCTAGCTGCGCGTAATCAGCGGCCAGGCGAGTTGCCTCAACCTCCCACCCCGCCATAAATGTCTCCCCCTTACTCTCACAGATATTGTGGAGCGCACAGCAAGCAGCAATAACAATGGGGATATTCTTTTTGCTGAGGTCTGAGCGAGTCAGTAAGCTGCGCCAGTGCGCTTTTAAACGTCCAAATGCACATTCCACCACCATTCGGCACTTGCTCAGCCTGTAGTTGAACAGGTCCTGACTCCTGTCCAGGCTGCCTGTGTACGGCTTCATGAGCCATGGCATTAAGGGGTAGGCTGGGTCCCCAAGGATCATGATAGGCATTTCAACATCCCCAACGGTCACTTTCTGGTCCGGGAAGAAAGTCCCTTCCTCCAGCTTTCGAAACAGAGCAGAGTTCCTGAAGACGCGAGCATCATGTACCTTTCCCGGCCATCCCACGTTGATGTCGGTGAAACGTCCCTTGTGATCCACCAGGGCTTGCAGCAGCATTGAAAAGTACCCCTTGCAGTTTACGTAGTCGGTGGCTTGGTGGTCCGGTGACAAGATAGGGATATGGGTTCCGTCTATGGCCCTGCCACAGTTTGGGAATCCCATTTCAGCAAAACCATCCACTATTGACTGCACGTTGCCCAGAGTCACTACCCTTGATATCACCAGGTCTTTCATTGCCCTGGCAAATTGGATCACAGCAGCCCTCACCGTAGATTTGCCCACTCCAAATTGATTCCCGACTGACCGGTAGCTGTCTGGCGTTGCAAGCTTCCACAGGGCTATCGCCACTCGCTTCTCAACTGTGAGGGCTGCTCTCATCTTGGTATCCTGGCGTTTCAGGGCAGGGGAAAACAAGTCACAAAGTTCCATGAAAGTGCCCTTACGCATGCGAAAGTTTCGCAGCCACTGGGAATCGTCCCATACCTGCAGCACGATGCGATCCCACCAGTCTGTGCTTGTTTCCCGGGCCCAGAATCGGCGTTCCACGGCATGAACCTGCCCCAGTGACACCATGATTTCCACATTGCTGGGGCCTGTGCCTTGTGAGAGGTCTATGTCCATGTCAATTTCCTCATCACTCTCTTCGCCGCGCTGCAATCGCCTCCTCGGGTGGTCGGGGTTTCGCCTTGGCATGTCCTGGCTCTGCATATACTCCAGGACAATGCGCATGGTGTTCATAGTGCTCATAATTGCCGCGGTGATCTGAGCGGGCTCCATGATCCCAGTGCTAGCTATGGCGCCTGGTCAGAAAAAAGGCGCGAAAGTAGTATCTGATGGACCAGGAGAAGGAGGGAGGGCAGGAGGGAGGGAGGGCCGAGTGATGACATGGCGTACAGGTACAGGAACAGGGAATTAAAATCAAGAAAGGTGGCTGTGCATCAGGGAGAAACACAAACAACTGTCACACAGAATGGTCCCCCCAAAGATTAAACTGAAAACCCTGGGCTTAGCAGGCCATTGATTTCACGGAGGAAGGGGAAGCAAATGAATACAGAACAAATCTATTTTTTACATCTTAAGCTGGCAGCCGACGGTGCAGCATGAGTGATAGCCTCTCCAGTATGATGATGATGGATACCAGTCATAATATACCATCGTCTGCCAAAAGGCAAGGGGCTGCTGCTGTGTAGCAATGCAGCCCCACGTCTGCCAGCCCCACGTCCGCCAGCACCCAGCATCGCCCTCGGCCTCTTCTGGGTGCTTAGCAGACAATACTGGGCAATTGGCAGAAAATAGTATATTACGATTGGTAGCCATCATCATCGAAACAGTAGCATGTCTGCCCAGGTGGCCATGATTGACAGCCACTCCAGTACGACGACGATGGGTACCAATCATAATATACCATCGCCTACCAAAGGGCAAGGGGCTGGTGCAATGCAGCCCTACGGCTGCCAGCCCCACGGCTATCACTCATGCTACACCGTCTACCGCCAAAAGGCAGTTAGCAGCTGCTGCTGTGTAGCAATGCAGTCCCACGTCTGCCGGCACCCAGAGGACATATGGTGACGGTGAGCTCAGCTGAGCTGAGCGGGCTCCATGCTTGCCGTGGTATGTTGTCTGCACAGGTAACCCAGGTAAAAAGGCGCGAATCTATTGTCTGCCGTTGCTGTGACGAGGGGGGAGGGGCCTGACGACATGTACCCAGAACCGCCCACGACACTGTTTTGCATCATCCGGGCATTGGGATCTCAACCCAGAATTCAAAGAAAAGGCGCGAAAGTAGTATCTGACGGACTAGGGGAAGGAGGGAGGGCGGGCCGAGTGATGACATGGCGTACAGGTACAGGGAATTAAAATCAAGAACGGTGGCTGTGCATCAGGGAGAAACACAAACAACTGTCACACAGAATGGTCCCCCCAAAGATTAAACTGAAAACCCTGGGTTTAGCAGGCCGTTGATTTGACGGAGGGAGGGGGAAGCAAATGAATACAGAGCAAATCTATTTTTTACATCTTAAGACGACGGTGCAGCGTGACTGATAGCCCTCGGCATCTTTCTGGGTGCTTGGCAGCAAATACTAGGCGCTTGGCAGTTAGTGTATGACGATGGTCTTCAGGCCTATTGCACGATCGGGTGCTCGGGGAAGACTCTGCTAATGTGCGATGACCCAACTTGTAATAGGACGGTTAACAGTCATAATACACCATCTACTGCCAAAAGGCAAGCCCCACGGCTGCTAGCACCCAGATCGCCGATGAAGGCTACCAGTCTACTGCACCGTCTACCACCAAAAGGCAGTTAGCAGCTGCTGCTGTGTAGCAATGCAGTCCCACGGCTGCCGGCACCCAGAGGACATATGGTGACGGTGAGCTCAGCTGAGCTGAGCAGGCTCCATGTTGTCTGCACAGGTAACCCAGGTAAAAAGGCGCGAATCTATTGTCTGCCATTGCTGTGACGGGGTGGGGAGGGGCCTGACGACATGTACCGCCCGCGACACTGTTTTGCATCATCCGGGCATTGGGATCTCAACCCAGAATTCCAAGGGGCGGCGGAGACTGCGGGAACTGTGGGATAGCTGTGGGATAGCTACCCATAGTGCAATGCTCCGGAAGTCAACGCTAGCCTCGTACTGTGGACTAGTCCGCCGACTAGAGCACCTAGAGCATTTTATGTGTGGACACACACAATCGGCTGTATACAACCGATTTCAATAAAACCGGCTTCTATAAATTCGAACTAATTTCGTAGTGTAGACATACCCTCAGTTCGACTCTAAATTTCGTCACTCAGGTTCCTTTATTTGGCATACAGCAAAGCTATGCTGAGTTCATCAGACTCAAGCACCGGGGGTAGGTTTAGGGCATACCACACATCCAAAGTTACACAACAATCTCTTCCTTTATTAACATATTACACTGCATTTGCTATACATTACACCACACCTTTTAGAACTGGCTTGGTTACTTTGCAGGAAACAATCCCTGTACAGCATGCTGTTCACATGGAACCTGATCTTTACATTCCGGGTTTATTTTATTCATAGTCCCTAGATCCAGGTGCTGCTGCTTATCTTACCTAGCACAGTCATTCTCCCTCCAGCGTACTGTTTGTCAAGCCCATATTTACAACTTAACCTTCCATTCACCATCCCAATTATGCCCACTAAGAAATGAGGCAAGAAATTATGTCAAGCCAGGTCTACAGTTGTAGCATCACATAATATTTTAACCACACATAGCTGTGTCCTGAGTACTACTAGTCCTGTGTGGCAAGATCAATAATATACTATCAAATTAAATACTAGGATTTTGGGCTTAATCTAGAACTCCTTACACAAGCATAACAATGCTAATGAACCCAAGGGTAGGAAGGAATAGGACCTTAATAAACAAACAAACATGGAAAACTCCCATTGACTTCAAGCATGGATTTCACCCCTAGACTCTTCCCTTCACTGCTCCTGCCAAACTCACAGTAACTGATCACATAATACTTAATGTGATGCTCTTGTGTGATTGGTGTAGTTAGCAAAGCCTTTCCACAAACAAATATCGATAATATTGGCATGGTTGTTGTTAAGAACTGTTACCTAGTTGAAGTTGCTCTTTAAAATTAAATGTTCTAAAATGTTCAAAATGTTTTTACATTGATAATAATAATGTTCTGCATTAAAATTTGCAAACATTTATTAAATAAGCCATTCAAAGTAGTGCAGTACAACACTCCCAGAAGCTGGCAAAGGAGGCACCACTGTCAAAACATAATGTATTTTCTTTGATACTGATAGGGGTTCTGTAACCTACATGATCAATGCAATTTATCACCAGATTCAGGCAGTGACAGCACTTACTTGAGCACAGCCTGATAAAGTTGCAATTATCTTCTTTGGATACTGTTGGCCATCCAAGCTTCTATAATTCCACTAGTAAGGACTGATTCTAAGACCAGCACACTGTTTGGGTAAGGTCATGTTAACTTGTGGTCATAGCTATACTCAATTCTCTATCATCATTGGAAAGACAACAATCACATAAAATAGACTGGGGTTTTCCCCTTTAGGTATGTGAAGAAAGTGAAATTTCAACAGTAATTATATTTTAAATGAATTAATTACATTATAATAAAAACACAGACAAATCTTGCACTGTCTTAGACTTTACAAAAAAATTAGAAATATCTCCAATTCATTAATTTATCAAGGGATTTATACCTGTGTACTCAAACACATGAAGTAAAGGCTAGAGTGGAAAAATCAATCTAGATACATGTAACATTTCACTTCAGATTTGGAAAGGTCATTCAACATATTTTGTATAAGAAGGTCTTATATGCTGACAAACTAGAATATAGACACACTGGAATTTGGAATACTGGACCCATAGATTAGGGCAGGGGTAGGCAACCTATGGCACATGTGCCGAAAGCGGCGCACGAGCTGATTTTCAGTGGCACTCACACTGCTCGGGTCCTGGCCACCAGTCCGGGGGGCTCTGCATTTTAATTTAATTTTAAATTAAGCTTCTTAAACATTTTAAAAACCTTATTTACTTTACATACAACAATCGTTTAATTAAATATTATAGACTTATAGAAAGAGACCTAAAAACGTTAAAATGTATTACTGGCACGTGAAACCTTAAATTAGAGTGACTAAATGAAGACTCAGCACACCACTTCTGAAAGGTTGTTGACCCCTGGATTAGGGTGACCAGACAGCAAGTCTAAAAAATCGGAACCAGGGGTGGGGGTAATAGGTGCCTATATAAGAAAAAGCCCCCAAAATTGGGACTGTACCTATAAAATCAGGACATCTGGTCATCCAACCATAGATACTAATCTTTTCAGGAACAGCAAGACTTTAAGGGCCTGATCTTGCAGACCTTTTCATGTGTGTAGATTCTATTAAAGGCAAGGGAAGTTTTGATTCCGATTCACAGATTTTACCACACAGAAACTAAATACCTCGGAGTTTTGCCAACAAAATCAATGGGGCGAAAATTTCACACCTGGAATATATATTTTTCCAAAGTTCCTTATTTGTTCTATGTTATACACCAGTGATCTGAGTTAAGTGCATAGTTATCAATAGACAATGAAGCAGTGCTTAAGCAAGTTTTGGTATACTTAACATGGAGCTACCTTGTAGTTACAAGTATCATGGGGTAGCTGTGTTAGTCTGTAGCCACAAAAACAACAAGGAGTCCGGTGGCACCTTAAAGACTAGCAGACTTATTTGGGCATAACTGTAATTCTACTCCATGCATCTGAAGAAGTGGGTTTTTTACCCACAAAAGTTTATGCCCAAATAAATCTGTTAGTCTTTAAGGTGCTACCAGACTCCTTGTTGTTCTTGTAGTTACAGTAACTGTAGGTTGCCCTATTTTTCCAAAACTTCTGTGAGCCTGGTCTGGCAGTGCTAAAACAAAGCTTCTACTAAACTCAGTGGGAGATTTGCTTTAGTAAGCCTAGGCATAACTTGATTTCTATATCTGGGGAGTCAGCACCAGTCAGTCCAATGGGGCTCCATGGAGGAGGGCACAAATTTCACACTGGCTCAAGGCTTGCAGTTTGGGGGGGGCAACGCCCCCTGTTCCCTTCCAAACTACACCCATGTTAAGGGCTTATGTAATTAATTTGTGTCACTCACAATTTAAGACTGGATGGTACAAAAAATATCAACGAAGTGACCCAAATAGCATGATAAATAAAGATTAAAACAAGCCTTTAGACAATTAATGCACTCTATTTCTGAAGGAAAAAAGGAGTTAATCAGACACACACACCCTTCTATGATTTTAGTGCTGAGTTGGATGACCATTGACATCAATGCAAAGAGTCCATTGGTTTCAGTGAATATTTAAGGTATATTTAATCCTGCCTCTACATGGAGGGTGGGATGGACTAGATGACCATGAGGTCCCTTCCAACCCCTACATTTCTCTTATTCTAGTATTGGATCCGTTCCATAGTTAACTTTGTCTGAGCAGATATATTTGTAATATTGTATATGCATGAGCCAAGGCAAGGAAAACTTTAAAAAAGAAAGTACATTTAAACTGTATGTTTTCCAAAACAAAAAAGTGTTCTGTAAACGAAAACTCTGGATTCACTAAGATATGTTTCCTTAACCAGCTACAATGTATTAATGTACATCTTCAAAATAAAACAAATAACCCTTCAAGCATTACAGTAAATAAGGCTTTATTCTGAGTGCTGTCTAAATCAAACGTATATGGCTTTGAGTATTTTTACCAAAAAAGAAATATGAAAGAGGCACTGAGAGTAACATGTCCTCAGGGGGTATTGCCATTTGCAAGTCATGCACTCATTTCACATATCATTGATGGCGCTGAGAGTTCTGTGTACAATATACAGAATTGTCTGATCTGCAGCCTGGGCAAGCAGATATCAGTGCAGATCACAGAGAAGAATTTTGCCTTCAAATGCTTTTGGTCCACAGTTATGAAGCGACTCTCTAGAATGATCTCTTTGAGCCTTGTAGGGCCCAATCCAATGTCTGCTGAAATCAGTGGGAATTATTCCATTGACTCAAATGGGCTTTGGATGAGGTCACAACGGTCCTCAGTCAATTCACTGTGCTAATCTTCCCTGGCCACCAGTGGGAGTTCCACACAGGGAATTGCGGGTAGAACATACTTCAGAAGTGCAGTTTTCTTCAAAGTGAGGGTATTCATTATGGAGAAAGAAAACCCAATTTTAAAAGTTTCATTTGGACTCTGAATGGGAAAAAAGTTATTATTTTCCCATTTCAAATTCAGGCTTCTTCTCCAGCAAATAGAAATAATCCATCCACTATTAACATAGTGAAGCCCTGCTGCTATCTCTATATCTATATGCACATGCTTACCTTTATGTCCCATTGAAGTCAAGCATATATGTAAGTGCTTTCAGGACTGGGGCCTCAGCACACGTTGGGCTGAAGGGAACAATATGTTGGAAGCCACTGCATTCATTGTGAGATGTAGTTTAAGAAGATATGAAAAGCCGTGAATTAAAAATATATATGGCAGATTTTTAATTACTTTTTAAACGACAAAATCCCCCACTTTTATATTGTTTATATTTGTAACTAGTCATATAGGTAGTGTAAATCAGTGGTTCTCAACCAGGAGTACACAGAGGTCTTCCAGGGGGTACATCTCGATATTTGTCTAGTTTTACAACAGGCTATATAAAAAGCACTAGCTAAGTCAGTACAAACTAAGATTTCATACAGACAATGACTTGTTTATACTGCTCTATATCCTATACGCTGAAATGTAAGTACAATATTTATATTCCAATTGATTTATTTTGTAATTATATGATAAAAATGAGAAAGTAAGCCAGTTTTCAGTAATAGTGTGCTGTGACACTTTTGTTTTTTATGTCTGATTTTGTAAGCAGGTAGTTTAAGTGAGGTGAAATTTGGGGTACACAAGACAAATCAGACCCCTGAAAGGGGTATAGTAGTCTGGAAAGGTTGAAAGCCACTGGTGCAAATAACCAACTGGTAAATACCAGGCCAAATTATAACAGTATATTTGGAAGTGTTATAGGGCCACCCCATCCGGAGCACCCTCCTGCAGCAGACTACAGCATGACAGACACGCCCGCTGCAGTTTTCCCATCTTCTCAGAGTTGCCAGAATTAGTGCACAGAATCTCCCCAAGTATAAGGACAGCCCTCACAGGGTTTATTTACTACAAAAGTCACATGCATGTAAATCAAAACACAAGTCCCACAACCATAGTCCAAATTTCCCTCAGCATAGTCCAAATACATGCACCATACAGCCCCGGCATCTCTCACCGTACCCTAGCTCTCCTGTCCTTGTATCAGGACAGCCACCTAGGATTGCCAACTTTGGTTGGATGAATTCCTGGAGGTTTCATCACATGACATCATCTTTAATTAAAGATTAATCTTTAATTCCTGGGGACTCCAGGCTAATCCTGGAGGGTTGACAGACATCCCAAGCCTTCCAACTGCAGTACAACCCCACTCTTCCCAGCAGGAACCCCCACAGCCTCTGCTGGAAGCATCACTGCCAGGGGAGTCCTTTACTCCCCCAGTTCTCTCTCTCAGTTCCTCTGGGTCCAGCTCTCTAGCCCATGGTGATGTCAGCAGGTAAACTCTGCTGCTCCCCTGCCTTCAACCTTCTCCCATCCCTTGGCTCCAGCTCTCCAGCTTAGAACCAGCAAGCAAAGGGAACTGCTACTGCTCATCCGGTCTTCGGCCCTCTGGCCTGGTCAGGGATGCCAGCCAGCAAACTCCCCTTGCATCTCTACTGCCTTCAATTCCTCCCTCTTCCCAGGGAGGGCCTGCCAAGTACTCTCTGCAGCTTTCCCCAGAGACCTGACCTACTCTACTCTAACTGGGACTCTCTTCCTCACTGGTCTCTCCTTGACCTTTTATAGGCCCTAGGTGCTGCACCACTCTCTTAATTGGCCACATGGATGGACATGCATTGTTACAGGGAAGCTGTACCTACTTCATTTACTGGGGCCAGCCACCCTGTGACAGGAAGTCAATGGGACTGTAAGTCAGTACAGTGTAGCCTCTGTGGACATAAATATGAATGTACAATAGACTGAGATGCATGATAGAACTATTACATCAGTCTTTTCTGTTTCATTTTTCAAGCTAGCAGATTACATTAAGTGCCAGATCCTGCAAGGCCTCAGAGCAGAACTCGGGATCTAAGGAACATTATCAACTATCAGAAATAGGGGCCTTTATTTTTCCTATTGCACCGTTTGAATGAACTGCAAATAATTTTCAAATGTATTCTAAATGAAAAGAACAAGGCTTCCTTTAGTGATCTCTCTAACTGCCTAAGACAACATATTCAATAGTATATCATATCCATCAGTTTAAAAAAAAAACAGTTTTTCTATTTTTATGACATAAGATAAGTGAAATCTAGGGAACTTAATACTTCTAATGTCTTTTATGATACTGTACTGTCCAGTTTGCATGTCTGCTCAAATAAATATGTAAATTATAGACACAAGACAAACTAAAAACCTATTCCACAGTTCTTAATGTGTAGAAGCTTAACAATTAAGAGGAGGTACAAAGCCAAGCTCTTATCAAGGCACCTTCTTGCCACCCAGGTGACAGTGACACCTCTGTACAAGCCGGACAGGAATATTTAAGAGTAAAAACTAAAATAAAATAAAGTTAAAGATCTAACAAAGTGATTGCACACAAGGAAATGTAGACTTAAAATCACTCTTCCATAGTTACTTATGTATTTCAGGAACCTTAGAACAGTGGGCTATTTTGCTCTAATTGGCTTAATTTTGGGTGTAGTATTTCAGTGATGACTGAGGCCAGCTTTTAGAATAATTTATTTATTAGCTAAAAGCAATAAATAACTTCTAAAGTAAACATATTACTGGTGCTGCTATGATCTAGCCTGGCTCCATTCCTTGTCCTAGTCTCAGCAACTGGTTCCTGTCTCTGAGTCAGTCAGCAGGAAGTCGGGCACTGCAGTGTTCTGCTTCAAACTTCGGCTGAAACATATAACGTTTTGCAGGATGCTAGATACCTGCAATTCTTACTGTGCTCAGTAGAAGTTTCAGGTGCTCAACAACACCGTAACAGGCCTAATATATGTGATAAAACCTATGACAGCAGAGCCCGTTAAACAAACTTACAGACATAATTTTGTTTTTCTGATTTCATTAGTGAAACTTAGAAATTTGATCTTATTTTGGGGTACTATTATATATTCATTTCCCCTTGTTATGGATCAGTAATACATTATATAGCATTTCTATTAACTGAGCCAAAAAAGGAACATTGTATGCGATTTGTCAGATGATGTGAAATCGTTTGTTTAGAATGTGAGACAATGGATATGTGCAAAATAATATCAATGAAGATACACAGAAGGCCTTAATTTCATTTTTGTAAAAGTTAAGTGGCACTTCATACTTTTTTTTTTTTTTTTTTTTTTTAAAGGCAGGCAGATGCCACTGGGTATATATTTGGTCCAGTAGTGGGACTGATAGTCCTTCATTCACCATTTATACAAGAGTTTGAGAGATACAATATTATACCAGATAAAGAGGCCAACATCATAAGTTTGGATGGAAAAATCCCCAGTAATGAGTAACTGGCACAGGAAGCTATGTGCAGAAGTGAACATCCCTTCTCTCCATCAACCCACCCCCACCCCTCTCCAAGAGAGACAAGTTTATAGGCCTCTGAAGGGGGAAAAGTCCACAAGCCCTGACAAGTGAGAGGAATCTCACATTTCAGAGCAATAGCACGGAGGGCTAACCATTCTGAACTACTCCCTAAGTCTGCCTCCACTCCAGGCTGTAAACCTCAATACCTTAAATCTTTATAATTCAACCAAGCAGAAGACAGAAAGCAAGATGTTATATAGACATCTAAGGCCTGAAACCTAAATAAGGATAATCAAACTATAGAGAAATTTCCTTGTCACAAATGTAAGACTCCCTAATGTGGAGAAAAGTAAATAAAAAAGTGATAATCTATGTAAATTATATTTTTTCTAAAATGGTTTCATTTGCCATGGCAATCATTGAATCAAATGGCAAACATTGACACAATTTTCCTCTGAAAAATTCAATATACTATATATCTCCAGGGAATCTTCTCCTTTCAGCTGAATGATTTATATAACTTCACACCACAAAAGAAGCAACATTCCTTAAATTCTTATTGATAATTGTTCATGATTAGTTATGGATACAAACAAACATCTGTAGAAGCATAGAATGCTCCTGGTTACATACATAGATTAAGTGAAATACTAGTATTTCCCCAATATTTTGTGTCAAAAGAAATAGCTTATGGGCCTTAATTATAAGAAATCAAGTTCGATTCTCAAGATCACAACAAATATATATAATAATTATACTAAAAAGCTACATTAAGGTTGCAAAGCCACATAGTCAAAAAAGTTAGAACATGCCAGAATTAAGGTTGTCTGTGTAATGATAATAATATATTGAATAGATGTTCATTACTTGAGCACTGTTCATCCTGTGTACTGAATGAGGCAGGGGACCTGTGGGGAAAATAGCATGTGATCATGTAAATAAAGACAGCATAATAATGCATAGACAAACAGGGACTGAATTAAGATTGCACAAACAACTTTAATTCTGGCATTTCCTAACTTTTGAGTGCTTGACTTTGCAAGTTTAATAATGTCCTTTCAATGTAGTTTTGTGTATGTATAATTTCCTAGGTTTTTAGGAGCACAAACCAAAAAACCCTAGAAATTCCATCATATGTCATCATATTGACAACCACATGATCAACAGCAGGGTTAGAACCTTTAGATCCATCACACAGATCTCCACCTCTTGAGCACACAGAGTAACCGATAGCAATAGTAAGCTGTCATCCTCTGTGTGGACCAGCACTAGAGGGGAATGAAACTCACACTTTGCCAGAGGTTTTCACAGATATTTACTGAAAGCACAGGAATGGTGAGACTCAGGAATCTTGGATTCCTTTACAGACTCTGAAGTGGAGTGTGCTGTAGTGGGCACAGATTTGTCTGCCCATTTCATACCAAGTTGGATCCCCTTCTGCCCCATCCCTTCAATTTGTCCCTATCGCAGTCCTGTCTCTTCCCCACCCTGTGTCTTTGTCTCAGTCCCACTCTCCTTGATTATCCAGTGCCTGTAATCACTCCTCAGGCTTTTCAACAAGTCTCCTTTTCCAGCCAGTCCTAGTCTCCCCTCCAGTTTCGCTGTCTGATTACCGGTCTCTCCTCCTCTCCACACCCAGTCCAAGTCTTTTTGCCCAACCATTCCCAGTTACCACTCCCAACTCCTTGTCAGATCTATCTATTCCCTTCCTCACCCCATTGGCTCCCAGTCTTAGTTTCCCTCCCCAGGCTCCTCATCCAATCTCAGTCTCCAGCCCCCATTCCCTTTGCCCAGTCTCCCGTCCCTGGCTCCTTACTCCTGTGTCATTGCCCAGCCAGTACAAGTTCTCCCACTGAACTCCACGTTCTTCTCAGATCTGTTTCCCCTCCCCGTTCCCATTCCCCACCACTGGTCCCTAGTCCCAGTCTTTGTCCAGCCAGCTCCAATCTCTTCCCCTACCCCAGCTCCTTGCCCAATCACATTGTCTCCCCACCAGCCAACTGGCTCCAGCTCCCCCAAACCCATTTCCCTTATCAGTTCCCAGCCTGACTCCATACCCAACCAGTCCCAGCCTCCCCTCCTGACTCCCCAGCTCCCAGTCTCCCTGCCTAGCCAGTGCCAGTATCTATACCCAGTTCCAGTTCCAGTCTTATCACACTCTTTGTCCCTTCGCCGGAGCCTCACAAACCGCCTCCTCCCTCCTCCGACTGGTCAACGATTCTAAGGAGAGAGGGAGGAGCTACTCAGTGTCCCTCATTGAGTATCTCCCTCCCTCACTGCTGGGGCTTTCCTCTTCACTACCAGCCCTATCAACTTCCCCCAGCCATTGAGGTGTGTGGATGGCATTTCTGACAATAAGGGAGCACTGAACTGCAGCAACATCTTGGCCATATCCCTTTTACCTCTGCTACTCCCACCCTGCGCAGGACAACAAAGATGGGGTAGGGATATGATTGGGTTATGCATGTGGTATACTACATGGGAATTATCCTATGCAGGTAAACCAACTTTTCATCTGCTTTGTACCACTCAAGCAGTAAAAAGTAAGTAGAATAAGAGCCCGGATCTCCCCCAACATGTGAGCCACCTTCTCAGGTGAATCATGCTATATTTCCTCTCCCTCCATCTTAAGTTTCATAGAAATTAAATCTGCATTTCTTCAAAGGCCACCCAAATGTATCCTTGCAAGTTGTTCTTGTTGCTTTTGAAATTAGGCAAGAAATACACATCCTGATTTACATAGAAGAGATCTGTGGCATATATATATTTCTTCCATGTAATTGGTTCTTTTTTAATCCTGACCTGAATGTAGATCATTCTTAATGTACAGCTTCAAATAGCCTTTGAACTAGGGTTTTTGGTTGTCGTTACTTTAAATGATGAAAAAATGCCCTCTTATTTTACAGCTTGCATCAGATGCACCAAGATGAAGAACAGTGACAACGTAGTTGTTCACCCATAACCCCAGGACATCAGGTAAACTGACAGTGTGTAATTACAAAGAGGTGATATTAAGTTAAAACATATCGCTAAAGTAGTGCTATTGCATATGCATCCCCTGTTTTTCAAGGCAGTGTTTAAAATAAAAAGGCTTCACTGAGACAGAAAAACTGCTATAGTTATATCATAGCACACTGAGTTTCAAACCTTTTAATGAAAGACATAATTCTTCTGCTGTCTGCATCATACTATATTCTCATGCAAAACACTTTAATGCATAGTGTAAATTATCTAAGACTTTCTTAGTATGTATTACATTTCTTAATCATATTGGATGTCATGTTGCAAAACAGATTGCTCGGGCTCTGTATGCTCGGAGGGTCTATATTTGAAAACTGAGGGGGGCTTTTTGTTTGTTTTTTAAATGGGCAGTATTTGTTTCTAAATGCATATGTCATCAATGAAGCAAAAACTATTTTGTCCAAAATGCTTAGCATTCTAAGTTTTTTTTACCCAAACCCCTCTGAAGCCTGGAAATGTGAATACAGCATCTGGATGATCCAGTTTCTTTGAATTTCAATATAAAAAAATATGGCCATATTTGGAGCTGAATGAGATGGAATTTATCTGAGCTAATGTTTTCAGCCACATTTATCCTTCTATTCAACAAGCTTTTGGTGCAGTCACAAAGATGGTGTTTTTGTTATTGTTGTTCATTTTAAACAATGAATCCTATTTCAAGCAGGGCACTGCAGTTGCCAGCTTAGCAAACCACTTTGCCCAAAATAGGAGAACAGGAATTGCACATTATTAGAATGTAAATGGCTGAAATCTTCATTGGAAAGGTCTGAGCTTTGAATTATATGCCAGGTCTTATTGATGAGACCCTACAACCTGGTGATGCAACGTGCTATCTGATTTACTGACACATACGGTTGATTGGCATCATGTTGATTGGCATCATGAAAGTGCTAAATAAATCTTTTTATACATGCTGCATTCTGAATTTCATATGTGGCTTCCTAATTTTGAAAAACTCTAAGATACCAAACAATTTGGTCTCAGCACCTGATTCTCCACTGTCTTGATCTGAGGTAGTCATTTATGCCTGAGCAAAGCAAGTGTAGGATGCTACCAAATCAGAATGGCAGAGTGGCATGGCCCCAAACTGCAAGCCTTGGCCAGGTGTGGAATTTGCCCCCCACGTGTGACCCCACTGGCCTGATTGGGGCTCCCCCCCCCAAATATAGAAGTCAAACTATGCCTATGGTTTTACAGTGGTTAACCTTTCCAGACTACTGTACCTCTTTCAGGAGTCGGATTTATCTTGTGTACTCCAAGTTTCACCTCACTTAAAAACAACTGGCTTACAAAAATCAGACATAAAAATACAAAAGTGTCACAGCACACTATTACTGAAAAATGTCTTACTTTCTCATTTTTACCATATAATTATTAAAAAATCAATTGGAATATAAATAGTGTATAGTATATGGAGCAGTCTAAACAAGTCATTGTCTGTATGAAATTTTAGTTTGTACTGCTAACTAGTGCTTTTTATGTAGCTTGTTGTAAAATTAGGCAAATATCTAGATGAGTTGATGTACCCCCTGGAAGACCTCTGCGTACTCCCAGGAGTATGTGTACCCCTGGTTGAGAGCCACTGGTTTACACAGATGCAAATGAGTTCATAAGGTGCAAGGCAGTGGGTAATAGGGCCCTCAGGTCTTGTGGGGATTTGGCATGGGCACCTGAGAACAGGACATACATATAAATACTAACAAAGCTCTGATCTTGTATTTAAAATTGCATTTATTGCATTAGCCATGATTTTTTATCTTTGAAGATAGCTCAGACATGCTGATTATATCAGCTCTCTAAAGACTGACTTGATTGTTGTTATATTTTTGTCTGTACTTAAGACAAATACATATAATTACAAACAATCAGCCACATTTTTAGAACAGTCAGTCATATTTTCAGCCTCTCAAGATTTGGCTCAATATTATTACAAACTGTCAGTGTTCTTGAAATCAGTTACTTTGAATTATGGAAAAATGTGGTTATCTAAAAAAGTGTTGTCACCAACAATGTTCCTTGACCAATTCTCTTGGATAAATGGTTCTACAACAGCTCAGACAGTATTACTGCATGCCAAATATTATTAATCTTCATGAATATAGCTTGAAAACTTATTAATTGTAAAGCAATATGTAACTGTTAAGAATGAGCATTTATACAAAGCATGTAAAACCCAGTTTTGATAAATACAAAGCTTTAAAATTAATGTTTTATAATGAAATATAGACCAAAGTAATGAAAGTCAGAGACAACATCAAAGGTTGTGACACTTTTTTGAACACAGCACAAAAGGATCCAACAGGAGCAACTTGTATATCTTTCGGTCTTTTTGTTCATAGTCTGGATCAATCACTGGCTGATGCTTGTAGCTGTTATTCATGACCTGTCTGGTGGCGTTATGACCTTTTCTATTTTATTGTTTTATTTGATGTTTGTGGTATTTTATATAATTGATTTATGTATGCTGATATGTTTGGGAGCTTTCTGGTAATATACCACAGTGCTTGAATGTCTATAAGTAATGACACATATTGCAGTTACTGCGCCTTCTTGGCCAGGTCACCATTGTAAATAAAACTTGTTCTCGATAGACTTTTATGTGGTTAAAGATTTTGACTTCTTGAGTGATTGATTGAAAGGAAAATGTTTGCTAACAGTCTACTGAGTGAACACAAAAAAAATGTATTATTTATATCACTAATCCAGAAAAAATATTTTCAGCCTTTTAAAATAATAGGATAAAATGTAGCATAAACCATCCAGCTTCTGCTTTGTTCTGCTATCTGTATTTCCCAAATTGCATGTTTCATAATGTTTTGCTTTCCTCTTACATCCAGTAAACTTCATTTTGTTTCATAAAGTTCATTATGGTACAAAGGAGGAAGTATCTCCAGTGTGGCAGATTTTATCAGAAAATATACTGGGACTGTCCTTTTATTTACTTTTTCTTCTCTCAAAACAGTATATATATATTTTTAAATCAGAGAATGCATAGAATTGGAGTGAATAATCAAGCTGCGTAAGTGGTGAAGTTCTCCTGCTAGTCAAAGGAAGTTTAAACTTCTTTTCATGATATGTGGGTTATACAAAACTATCAGAGTCAACTGATGCCTGCTATTTAATCAAGAAACATGGACCAGGGTTTACAGTAGAACCTCAGAATTACAAACTGATCAATTAACCACCCACCTCATTTGGAACTGGAAGTACACAATGAGGCAGCAGCAGAGACCAAAAAAGCAAATACAGTACGGTTCTGAGTTAAATGTAAACTGCTAAAAAATAAAGGGAAAGCAGCATTTTTCTTCTGCATAGTAAAATTTCAACACTCTATTAAGATAATGTTCAGTTGTAAACTTTTGAAATAACTTTTTTTAGAGTTACGAACATTTCAGAGTTATGAACAACCTCCATGCCTGAGGTGTTCATAACTGAGGTTCTACTGTAGTTATATAATACTGTAACATTAATTTTAGAATGTATAGATAGTGGATTTTCTGCTGTTTGTACTCTGAAACGTTCTCTGGATTTTTTTTGCTCAGCTTCCAGAGAACCTAAGCATGATTTAGAAAATGAGCTGTTCAGCACTGTTCATACACAGTAAAGGTTCAAGGCTTTGGTAGTCTTCTCCTCCCTAGCACCCATTCATAGATTTCAGGGTCAGAAGGGACAATTGTCATAATCTAGACTAATCTCCTGTATACCACAAGCCACAGAACTGCCCCAAAATAATTCCCAGAACATCTCTTTTAGGAAAACAGTCAATCTTAATTTAAAAGTTGTCAGTGATTGAGAACCTACCATGATCCTTGGCAAGTTATTCCAATGGTTAGTTACTTTGTTAAAAATGTACACCTTATTTCCAGTCTGAATTTGTCTAGCTTCAGCTTCCAGGCATTAGATCATGTTATATCTTTCTCTGCTTGATTGAAGACCCCATTATTAAATATGTTTCCCAGGAAGATACATGTAGACAATCAAGTCACCTCTCAACCTTCTCTTTCAGTTAAATAGATTGAGCTCCTTGAGTCTATCACTATAAGGCAGGTTTTCTAGTCATTTAATCATTCTCTTGGCTCTTCTCTGAAACCTCCCCAATTTATCAACATCCTTTTTGAATTGTGGACACCGGGGCTGGACACTGTGCCAGCAGCAGTCACACCAGTGCCAGAAACAGAAGTAAGAGAATCTCTCTACTCCCACTCAAGATTCCCCTGTTTATGTATCCAAGGATTGTATTAGCCCCTTTGGCCACAGCATTGTACTGGGAGCTCCTGTTCAGTTCAATATCTACCATGACCCCCAAATCTTTTTTGAAACCACTGCTTTCCAGTAGAGAGTCCTGCATCCTGTAAGTATGGCCTACATGCTTTGTTCCTAGATGGACACATTTACATTTAGCCTTACTAAAATGTATAGTTTGCTTGCACCCAGTTTACCAAGTGATCCAGATTGCTCTGGATCAGTGACCTGTCCCCTTCATTATTTACCACTCCCCTAATTTTGGGGTCATCTGTAAACTTTCAGTGACGATTTTTTCTTGCACATCGTTAATTAAAGTATTAAATAGTGTAGGGCCACGGACTGATCCCTGTGGGACCCCACTAGGAACATATCTGTTTGATGAGGATTTTCCCCTTTACAATTAGTTGGATCTTGAGTCCTATCAGTTAGCCAGTTTTTAATCTATTTACTGTGTGCCGTGTTAATTTTACATCTTTCTAGTTTTTTCTAGTTTAGTTGTCATCCAGCAAGAGGCTTGCCTTATCTGTCAATCTCAGCAGTGAATTTGTCCTAAGCTTTTACTTCTTTATACTTTCCTGAGCCCTGCTAACATATATATTAAGGTTCTGGACCATGATCTTCAAATAGTCAAGACATTGGGTTTACATCAATCCCATCATATGCAGGGTTTACAGTTTGGTTCAATGGTTCTCAGCACCCCCATGATACAAATTGTTCCAGCACCCCTGATGCAGTGGTGGAGGGTAGGCGGAATAGCTTAGTGGTTTGAGCATTGGCCTGCTAAACCCAGGGTTGTGAGTTCAATCCTTGAGGGGGCCACTTAGGGATCTGGGACAAAATCAGTACTTGGTCCTGCTAGTGAAGGCAGGGGGCTGGACTCGATGACCTTTCAGGGTCCCTTCCAGTTCTAGGAGATAGGATATCTCCATATATTAATTAATCTCATCCCCAAAAATCAATACTTTCAACAGCTCACTGCTTTCCCCATAGTACTGAGCTTGGGCACTGGTTCAGAACCAATGCACAGAGAAAAGAGCTACCTACTGTATCATCTTGGGTTTTCCTCTGAGGTCTCCCATACAAGTACTGACCAGGCATGACCCTGCCTTACTTCAGAGTACTGACAAGATCCCAGTCCAAGGATTTATTGTAGGCTGCAGCACCCCCCAGGCTTGAAGTAGTTTCCATCATATGCAGGGTTTACAGTTTGGTTCAATGGTTCTCAGCACCCCCACAATACAAATTGTTCCAGCACCCCTGATTGTAGGGTCATTAATCAGTGTCTACTTTTCCCCTCCCCCCACCCATGACTTAAAAATCTTAGGTTGCAGAAGCAGTAGCAGAAGGAAACTTCACTGAGTGAATCACCTCAACTACCAAACAAAATTGCTGTTAATATCCTGTTTTAATAATACATCCCATAGGGAGAGTTCTTAGCCTTAATTCAGTGCAGTGGTTGAATTTATCCCTCGTATAACCTCATTCACCTACAGAAGTGTAACATTAGTGGAGTTGCAAAAGGGATACATATGAATATGGCCAGGTATGTTTGTTAATTTCCATCTAGTTACAGCTTCCAGGATAGCAATTTTCTATAGTATAGAACAGGGGTAGGCAACCTTTCAGAAGTGGTGTGCCGAGTCTTCATTTATTCACTTTAATTTAAGATTTCGCGTGCCAGTAATACATTTTAACATTTTTTAGAAGGTCTCTCTCTATACGTCTATATTATATAACTAAACTATTGTTGTATGTAAAGTAAACAAGGTTTTCAAAATGTTTAAGAAGCTTCATTTAAAATTAAATTAAAATGCTGATCTTACGCCGCCAGCCTGCTCAGCCCGCTGCCAGCCTGGGGTTCTGTTCACCTAGGCCGGCAGCAGGCTGAGCGAGGCTTACGGCTGGGATGCCGGCTGGCAAGGGGCCGGCAGCCGGGACCCCAGACCTGGGGGGCAGGTTCAGGGAAGAGAGCTGTGTGGGGGGGGGGGGGGGCGGGGCAAAAGGGTGGGTGTGGGGGGGAGTTCAGGGGTCAGGGCAGAGGGAGGGGGGGGGTGGAGGTTCAGGGGTCAGGGCAGAGGGATGGGGGTGTGTGGGAGTACAGGGCAGAAGGCTGGGTGTGGGGGGAGTTCAGGGCTGTGGAGGTGCAGGGCAGAAGGCTGGGGGTGTGTGTGGGGGGGGTTCAGGGCAGAGGGCTGGGGTGCTCAGCTCGTGGGAGTGCTCCCAGCCCCCTGCCCTGAGCTGCTCATGGCAGGGGGCTGGAAGGGATATGCCCTGTTCCACCCCCTTCCCCAAGGCTCCGTCCCTACCTCTTTCTCTGCCTCCTCTACAGAGCAGCGAGCAGGCTGCCACTTGTCCCCTCCCCCCTCGCAAAAGCCATCAGCTGATCGGCGCAGGGAAGGAGAGGAGGAAGGGCAGGAAAGCACCATGCTGGGGGAAGAAGCGGGGCGGGGGAGAAGCTTGGCTGCCGCAGGACCAAGCTTCTGCCTTCTGCTCCCCCAGGGGAGAGCAGTGGGCGGGGGGGGCTGAGTCGGGCTGGGGGCCGGGACCGTGGCAGGCAGCAGCGTGCCACTCAAAATCGGCTTGTGTGACGTGTTTGGCACACGTGCCGTAGGTTGCCGACCCCGGTATAGAGTTTGCAGTAATTAGGTGGAAAACTTAGGAAATTACTACACCTCTACCCCGATATAACATGACCCAATATAACATGAATTCGGATATAACGCGGTAAAAAAGCGCTCGGGGGGGGCGGGGCTGTGCACTCCAGCGGATCAAAGCAAGTTCGATATAACGCGGTTTCACCTATAATGCAGTAAGATTTTTTGGCTCCCGAGGACAGCATTATATCGGGGTAGAGGTGTACTTCTACTACTCCCTTTGTCAGGGAAAGGAAGGTGACTCAAGTTCATTTTTTCTATGAAGCTCAATAGATTTAAATAGATTCTCCTTTGGTTCCCCAAAAGTGGTAGACAAAATAGTTAAGTCTAACTGATTTTTTTGCTATACTTTGTAGCCACTTCTATGGAATATAAGGGTTAAAAAATTACATTCAGAGGCTTCCTAACTACGCTTTTATTTACCGAGCTACAACACAAAGTTAAATGGTGGAACAGGAAAGAGTCAGATATGCAACAGAAGGAAAGAGGGAGAAATAATTTTTTAAAACCCCTGGCTTTTCCACTACCTCTTCAAGTGATCTATCAGTGAGCTAACGGGGCATCTCGAATACCTGAAGAAGCTTGATTGTATTTATCACCCATCACTCTTTATATCTTCCCTCAAGCTCTGATATAAAATTTTAAGTAGAGATAAGCCAAACTATTGTCAAAAAAATGAGGTGCTCTTCAACGCTGGAAAACCTCTGGATACCTCTGGGTTGAATGAGTGTTTTGATTTTTGTGGCGGCCAACTAGTGGCCAAACATAAAGCACAGTCATTGGGCTGGATCCTTACATTCCTTGCACACAAACACACATACTGTTTATGTAAGATGTGAGACTTTGCTAGATACAGTTAGGCTCCAGGGTCTTCGCTCAGGATTTTGGGGTGTACAAGAAATGGAGGATCTAGCTCTTAATTATCATCACCTCGCATCTGGTGACTGTACTCACTCTGTTTGCATTGTATACATGACCACAACTGTGATTCAAAGGGCTCTGGCAGTCCTTAGGCAGAAGCTCTAGCAGGGACTGTCCCTCTGGCCAAGCCATTAGGAGCTATGATCAGCTCACCTTAGCTGGAAGCTACCTTTCTTTGTGCATATCTTGTTCTACCCTCACTGATTTGTTGTTTTTTTTCTCTCTCTCTCAGGTGGATGAAATCAATGAACGCATCATTCCAGGAATGGGGGGTGTAATGGTACTGGGAAGATGAATTGGCTGTGATGTCAGAATCCTGAAGTGCTCCAAAAATGGATCAGGTACTACACAACTTATCCAGAAAGACTGGCATAATGCTTCTAGAGATTATGCTTCCTGAAGTGAAGTCATAGCATTGGACAACTCTAATTGTCAGGAAGAATGATATCTAGTCCCAGAAGTACCACTTCCTTTCATTCATAGTCCATAGGCCGAACAGCAAGTTGGAAGGCTGAAAAACCCAACCATATCTCATCTAAGGAACATACAGTTTACCATACCAGATTGGACCAATTATCCATCAAGACTGGCCTTGTGTCTCGCTAGTGGCCTATGTTTGATGCTCTGAAAAAAAACAGCTGGCGAATTATGCAGTGTTCAACATGGTGGAAAGGGTGGGAGGATTACTTCATATCTCTGTGGTAATCATCACCCTGAATTATGCAGTTTGATTGCCCCATTCTAGCAAGTAAAGCTACAAATGTTATTACTGGTCATAAAGTTATGCAGCCCTTTAAAAATCCTGCTACGGTATTTAACTCTTTGACCTCCACAGTTTAACTGCTGTACAAAGTAGTATTTTAAGTTTATTTTTAAATAAAATGTAAGTGCCTGAAAACTTGGTAGGCCACCAGTGAAATTAAAGCGATACACTATACCATTAATTTTAATGACAGCTTAACAAGTTTTCAGAAGTTTACTTTATTCAAAAATATTTAACAAACTACTAACTAAAGCTGAAATTAATTTGTCAATGGCAAGCCATACTTTTGGTTTTACTCAGATTTGCTTACCACTAAAGACTATTTGCTCCCAAAAAAGGCTGCATTTCTCTTCCTTGGATTTGCAAAAGTCTCTCACACACAAGACTGAGGCATCTAGCTAGGACCAGAAAGAGCGTGCAGTACGCCATGCAGGCTCTCCAAACCACTCTGACTATGTACCTCCATGCTAACTTGCAGTACCTTTGATATGCTTGTTACTAAGCCTATCCAGTTCAAATAATCAGCATTGTGCAAATACCAGTGATAGTTTTGGGATACGAACAAGTGTCCACTGAATACAGCAATGAGGCAATCAAATTCACTTCATGTACATGACCACTGAACCCAGCACTCACTGTTAATGCTTTAATTTTCTCCCACAAAGCTTTTCTGAAAATTATTTAAATAAGCTTCCTTTACAGAAAGAGAAAGCATGATGGGAGAAGGAATAACATCTTTAATTAGAAAAATTCAAATCAGCTCTTAATTTAATTCAGCATACCAGCAGCCATGATTAGATCTGCATCATGATATATCTCCAATACAATCAATTTTCATAAATGCAAACTTTCCTGAATATGGTTCTGATGTATCCTGACATTTTAAAATATGTCCTATTGTCCTTTTCTGTGCAGCAGACCAAGCACAGAGTGTTCAGTCCTATATCACTGTCACAGTGGTATTAGACCAGATGGCTGCTTCCTTGCAGAATCAAGAATTAGAGATAATTTATGCTGTTCACTGTTATTAAAATGTAGAAATATAAGGAGTCTGTAGCATCCATACATGAAAAGCAGCTCAGATCCATCAGCAATACACTGGTGAAAAGGCTCTTTATACTGCTACCACACTCTTCAGAGTAAAGTTTCATTCCATGGAGCTGTGGGCATCTGTTTAGGCCAGCTGACTGCTTCTTTTGCACATGACATGTTGGAGGGCTAAACTGATCTAAGGTACAGGCTTACTTTGTTGGGGAAACATATTAAATTATTCAGTGAAAAATCTGAGAGCCCCTTTGTTTTTTATTTTCTTGGAAAACAATTGTATGAATATTCCTCTTAATATTTGTGGGGGATGGTTGTTTGTGTTCATGAAGAGTTAAAAATTGAAGTTCTATTTATCCACAGGCTTGCTAAACAGTCCTGAAGAAACTTCTCTATGATATGATATATCCAAAGACTTAGAAAATACTTCTTAGGTTGAGAGCTACAGAATTCACTCTATGGTTGAAATCCTGACCCCACTGAAGTCAGAGAGTTTTTTCCCATTGAATTCAATGGGAGGGGTGAGGTCAAGATTTCACTCTGAACTGATTCACTCTTCAGCATGGACTGTCATCTGCCTAAATAATGTCTGTGGTATTTTTGAAGATAAAGAGATCCACAGCAACTCAGCAGTATGCTGAGACCACAAAACTCATTTCAGTTAGGAATCTCAATGTCTGTATTCAAAAGTTTAAAAGTCTTAATTGTTTTTATAATAAATATCATTAACAAGGTTGAGGGTTTGTTGTTGAAGGAAATACAACGTATTCAAGAATAAAAATAAACCATCAATAATTCTTCGATGTCATAGGATCATAGAAATTAGAGACACAAAAGACCTTTTAGGTGAACTTGTCCATCCTGCTACCAGTAAAACATTATTCACTGCCGTATATTTCCTAGTACTTTGTACAATCTAGTTTCAAAGTGTTCTAAGCTCTGGAGGGAGAAAATCTTAGTAACATTATCTCACCCCATTATTCTTAAGTGGCTAGCAGATTATTTGCAAATATGGAGAAAATACAGTGGCAGAAATGGGGTAACTACAATTACACATACAAAAAGTAAAAGAATATCAGTATACAATTTACCCAGTGGGAAAGGACAAGAAAATGGTAAATATAGTGTACAGCTAGTATAGTTAATCAGTTTCTTTTTCCAATGCAGGAAGTTTATCAGAGCACTCTCCCTACATGATTTCAGGTTTATACTCAGATGAATGACAATAACTCTCCCATCAATATCTAGGAATATTACAAGTCAATGGGGAAAATTTTATCGGCTGCTGCAGTTCATTGAGATTTAATTGATACGACATAGTTACTCCACATGAACCTAGGAAAGTATATCATTGAGTAAAATGATTTAATTCACTTTAAGCTCATTTTAAATTACGCCAGGAAACATTAAGGGCAGATTTGTTTCCAATTCTTCCTGAGCATAATTTGTACTTATGGCACACAATGTAGGTACTCTGACATTGAATGACTGACTAGCACCTTATGAAAGTCATTACTTATGTATCAAGACCAATATTTGTAACATAATGTGTTCTTAAACTGATCAGGACAGCAGGAGGCAGGTAAGTGGATCACTTATCTTTATTTTGTAATTTAACCTATGCTGTGACAAGGCACCAAAAATTAGATAATTTATCATTTCCACTCAGCCCTGCATACTTTGAAGTAATCTTATAAGTGTTTAGTAATATTATAAAGTAAAGGGATTTTTGCTGCCAAATAAAATGGAAAATGAAAGGTTGTTTTAGAAGCAGAGCATAATGAATTCCTGGCTGGATGTTGAGACCACATCATGAAAGACCTCTTTCATTTTAGATTCCTGTCCAGTATTGTTGATGCCTGGATTTCTCCTGATTCCCTCTCTGTGCCTACTAGTAATTTTATTAAAAAGTCCATCAGCATGGAAGATAGTTGTTATGCAGGAGCAGTAACTCTCATAATGTGAGATGGCATTTCTTTCCAGCTCTTGCTGCTCCGCTGGGTCTAATAGCAACCTGGAGCTCAATTTCCTCCTCAAGAACATTGCATTTCATGAGGAATGTCAATTATTAAAATGCAGTGTCCCGTGTCTTACTTTTCACTAGATGAATTCATTTGCAAAACTTGCTAATTTATGCAAATGATCCTTAACCTCTAACTGCCTGGTATGTATTTCTCAGTACCTCTTTGCAGCTCAAAAGTATATGAGGGAAATAAGTGCATAAATGCTCTAACAACCAAGCAGTGATGAAATCAGTCTTATCTTGCCACTACTACAAAAAACAGAGATTTAATTAAAAGAGAATCAAGGAGGAACTATCTGATACCTATACCTACTGTCATGTCTCAGTAGAGTTAGGCCACACTGCCTGTATCCTGATATATAATCTGCAGAGTCATCCAACCCTGGTGAAAAATTATTTTGATTCAGTTGATCTTTAAAATATTTAACAGGATGCTTTGTATAAATAAAGATGAACTGAAACTTCAGTTCTGAGAGAAGTTGGGGGGGGGGTGAGATACAATTTTTTAAAAATGATTGCTGTGTATATAACAGGCCAGCCAAAACCCTGCCTCTGAACCAGCACAAACTCTGGGGTATTTGAAATTTGATTTCGGATCTAGAGCCAGGTCCAAGTTTTGGAGCATAGGCCCAACTCTGCTCATCAGTAATGATAATGAAATAGGTAACAGTGCCTTCACATAACATATATAACTTCAAGGGAAATTTTTCCATTTGGATTTTAGAAGGCACAGCCACAATTGTTTTAGTGTGATTACATCTCACAAGTGAAAACTGAAAACGGCTCCCAGGTTCTGGCTGCATCAGCTACATCCCCACCAGAGGTGGCATAAAACAGTTATTGATCTACTGATGGTGCAGTTGGAGCATTGCAAGATTCTGCTGCTTCACTTCCCAGGAAGTTCAAATATTTTCCTTTTTCAGTTCATGCAAGTTTGCATGCCTGAGTATTTTGCTTGGAGTTGTAGTGAAACCACAAATAGCAAAACTTCTGACTTTTGCCTGGTTTCAAGGCCATCACTTTTCGCTTGCTTTCCACACAAAAACCTAAACATGCTCAAGCATGACTAAAGACTTGAATCTTGTGGTGACTCTACCCCAAGTTTTGGGTTCTAACAAAACCTGACACTAGCAAGTTTCCTCTGAGTTGCTTTTGTTACTGTTCAGTAGTTTCATACAGTCCAAGTACAATAAGCCAAGTTTCCTATGTCTGTCATTATGCCACAACCCCAGTGTCATTCACTGAAATCAGTAAAGAGTCTTTCACTGGTTTGTCAAGAGACCTTGGGCCAGATTATGGTCTCTTGTGACTTGCCTTTTTGGATGGAGAAGACAGGTCCTTCTGATTTATTTTTAGACTCCTCCCAACAAGGAACTTGGACTCCTCTTTCTAAGGAATCAGATGAACAGGACTCCTTTGGGTCTAGCATTGCCATTCTTCAGCTAGCTAGAGGGGTCACTGCAGTGCTCCTCAAGTTCCTGCTAGCCTGGGAATCTCTTGACCAGTCTGGGATCCATGATTTTGTAATTAACAGTCTCCCCCGCCACACACACACACACACACCCATGATTTATTTCAGATGATCATTTGAAATTCAAGTAAGTGAGAGTCAAAAATACAGTCTTTCAACCTACTGCTCAATCTCTTTCACAGAGGACATAGCTTACAGAACAATGTTGCTTTAAATCTACCTCAGAAGATGGTCCTTCTGGCCCACAGTATGCCAAAATGACTTGATGATTTATTTCTGTGGAGCTTGGCAGGCCATAGTCCAGATTGTGGCTGAAGCTGAATTTTATGAGCATTTCCCCTTGTGAGTAGATTTAAAAATATTTAAGAAAAATAAGGTCTTTCGAGAGTTTGGCACAAGTTTCAAGCAAATATCAGGAAGAAGAATGACTGGGAGAAAAGTTTTAAGGCAGTACGTAAATATTAACCTATTGGTATTATTGTGTTCAGAAGCTTGAGTTTTTTTCCCTGTGATCGTTAAAAAGTGGAAGTTTTCATTTTAGCAAAGAATAACATTTTGAATGGAATGTTTTAGCCATATATAACTTGGCAATTCATACAGTGAACTGGTATTTTTTGCACAAAGATAAATGTCTCATTGTCATTCCAGAGGATATAAGCAGCAGCATGGTGTTGCAGTCATGTAAGAAAGCAATTTTCTGTCCTGTTCTATTGATTTATAGTATTTTAGTAATCCTGTGACTGATAAAACGTCGATGCTACGGAAAAGAGACCCATGTGATCTAGTGGCAGCAGAAAAGAGCTGGGCATTAGGCTGATCAAGGGTGAACCTGTGCTACTAATTTAACCTTGTTTCTCAGGCCCCATCCACACTAGACCAATAACTGAACTTAAATATGTTTTCTCAGTTTGATTAAACACTTTTCCAGTTAAAACATTTTCTAACATGATTCATCTGCTCAATATGGACAGAGTAAAACTGTTCTAATCCAAACACTGGAATGTGGCTGTTAAAGAACAGCTATGCCAAGGAGTAAGGAAATGTGCTGAGGTGCACAGCACCAGTGGCAAATGCCAAAGGTATGATTCCTACTAAGGACAAAGGCAAGCAGAATGCTTTCAGAGTGCTGGGAGTGACAGACTGAGGCAGCAACTGCTACACCTTTTAAAAGGGTATTGTGCACACTCCTGGCAGTGATGGACTCTAGTCGCTAACCAGTGGGTACAGGAAAGGCCATGCCCTTTCCCTTGCTATGTCCCCTTTGGGATGTCTAGCACTTCTGATGGCACTTACATTCCCTCCCCCTCCCCAATCCCTTATGCTCAGTATCAAGATTCTGACTGTCCCCTGGGCAGGTATTTAAGAGAGGAACAGTTTCTGTCTCCTTCCCCCTGTTGTGCACTGACACATAAGGGTGTCTGGCTCTGTACCTAGACTAGAACATGTCGGGGGGGGGTGGGGGTTTAAAACATGGTTTGGCCCTGTCACTGGCTGGCCAAATTGTGTTAGAAACCAAATAGGTTGAAACTTTGTTCAAGATTGTTCCTCAATTTGGTATGAAGCCTGATGTATGTGGGTCCTAAGTCAACCAAAATAGGAACTGGATAAAGAGCAAGATGACTTCATTGAAAAGCAAGTGCTGAAGCTGAGCTGAGGTGAGCTTCCCAGACTAAACCCTGAAAAAAACTCTCTTGAAAGTTTCCCAGTCTAGACAATAATCAGCAGAAAATTCACCTTTCTTGTTTAATTAGCGGACTTGTGGCCTCCTCCTGATTGTCAAATCATTTGGGGGAGGTGAACATTGCTGAAAACACAATGGCACACCAGGCTGTTCTCCAGTCTTAACAGGGAGACAATTCCTCACACTCTAAACTGAGCTACGGATGCAAAGGTGTCTAGGAAGGAAAGGTATGTTCAGATCAGCCCTCTAATCCAGTCTTCTGAAGATGTGAATTGGAGTTTTGCATGCCTGAATGAGGGCAGAATTTTATCCCAAAAGATAGCCACAGAAACAACAGGCTTGATTCTCTCTTACTCAGATATTATCAGGAGGAACTCCACTGAAATCAAAGTAAGAGAAATCAGGCCCAGTATGTCCACCAATGTCACCAGAGCCAAGAGTAAAGACATTCACAAAGTGAGCCGTTGGAGCAACCCATATGCCATGACTACTAGGGAAAAAAAATACTTTCTAGACCATGGTCCTGCAGCTACAGGGTACTTGAAAATGAAAGATGACACACCAGCACCAAATCTGCCCCAATTCAAATCAATACTCTTTTCAAAACAGAAAATATGTATTTGTAGATTGAAACAATTTCAGATCATTGAAAATGACTCATTCATGGTTAAAAATGACCAATCGAGATGTAATCAAGTGGTGATGCTGCTAATCAAATAGATAATGATTTAAAAAACAAGAGGAAGTTGCAGATGATCTTTCATATAGTAAATTACATGGGACTTGAAATGATGTAAATTCAGACCTCACTATTTTATTCCACTCTGTTATATTGAATCTACTGTTCTACTTAACTCAATTTTGTGTTTTTAGTGGTCTGTCAAAAGCTCAGTCAGGGCCCACTTTATTTATATTTTTAATTAGTCTAATACGCTCACCTACAACTTTCCATTGTTGCTTTTTATTTGAATTTTATAATTTACTGTGAAAATTCCTACATGCTGATCATATTTTTTGCATGGTGTCTGTGTGCCTTTGTAATGTTGAGGCTGCAATGAGATGTATTAGAGACAGAAAAAATGTATTTTGCCTTATGAAAGGGTTCATCTAAATAATACTCTGCAATCTTCTGGAGAATTGGTGGAGTTTTGTCACGTATCATCCACTTAATTCTTTTATTCTAAGATGCAAGAATGTGAGAGCTGTCATTAAGGGACTCTTTCATACATTAAGTACATACTCGAAATGGTAGAAGTAATGTTCATGAAAAGTGGCAAATTAAGTCTCTAAGACTAACCATCTTATTTGTCCACAGGACAAATATAACATGGACAGCAACAGTTTAGACTTCCCTCAGACGAATACCGCCTGCCTCAGTCCTGACTTGGACTGATCACCTCTAGGGGTGACATTGGAGGTAGTTCACTAGCTGTATTGATTCAGTCCCTGGCCTCCCTGCTCGGAGTCCTCCTGAGTGCTGCAGTCTTTAAAGTACAAAGTGGTGGGGGAAGTTCCTTTCCCCTTCTTCCCCATTGTGCACCCTAAATGCTTATCCTACCTACAAAGTGCAGCCCCTATATATTTTGGGGGACCAATACATTTTTCACAAAAGCTCACTGATCCAAGCATCCAGATACTAAGGAGATGAACACAGTAGAAATGTCTAGGTAGATAAGAGATTCTCTGGCTATCCAAGCAGACACTGTATTAAAACTGTGTCGTCCAGTATACTGTATCTTCATATTAAACAGTATATGGAAAAGAAAAGGGATATTGTGCTCTATAGTTAATGTAACAGACAGCACCCTATTTGGCTAAGGCATTCTCATTAGAGTAGAGAAAGACTAGATTGTGTTATGGTAGTAGGGACTGATTCAGTTAGAAAAGACAAATACAGCAGTTTTGAGTGGATTCTAACAACAAGCATAGTACACAGGGAACACCACTCTGGATTCTAAGATTCAACTGTCCTACAGTGCATCAGCTAGAGCTGGCTGAATAACAGAAACATTTCTATTCATTTGAATTTTCAGATGAATTTGCTTTACCCCTATTTACACCTCAGTTTGTGTTCATATTCCACTCCGAACTAGCAAGCATGCTTACCTGCAGAAATTGTCAAGGAAATGGTACATGCTAAGAAATTTAATGTTGGACTCCTATACACAAGTAGTCTCACCAGATCCCTGCGTCTGTGAGTGTAAGTCATAGAATCAGGTAACAAAAATACCACATGCCCCTGTGTGTCCAAGAAAAAAAGCTAACCAATGCATCTAAAATTGTGAATTTCACATAGCAAATACTCAAGATGACCTGCTTGCAAACAAACAATCTACCCATGAAGAAAATCACAGAAGTAATTTGGCAAAAAGATTCAATTAGTAAATACATTTGAAAACAAATCACAAGATAGTTTCAGACAATTCGTAAACAGAAAGCAGGCTAACTTCATGGAATACATTATTGGTTCAGATCTAGAAACAGCATTCCATTTTACAAATAAGAATGCCCTTCTTACTCTTATAGCATATGTTTCTCACTGCCAGGGCACCTAAAACATAATGGTCCTAATCCTGAAATGTTTGGATTTTTCACCCACCATGTATCTCCTCCTATGCTTCTATACTGCTGTTTAAATTTGTAGCCATTGCTTTCTTTATAGCAATGAGAACAATGCTTCATGATGCTCTCTTACTATTCAATGCTGTATGGCAGTTGCTTTGCTTTAGGCCCTAGCTCTTACCTACATCTGTGCTTACTGGAGTGAGACTTTAATTTGCTACACCATGCCAGAGTATTAATAGACAATTATTTATTGCAAATCTGAACCATTTATACTGTTTACTGGCTGACACAATGTAAAATTTTGATCCAAATGTTAATGTGTCCATGACATTGCATAATTCTGTTCCATGCCAACGTTTTTTCTCTTCTAAATGAATCAAACTTGCAGTATGAGGAAATAGAGTTTTTAAATGGATGACTGATTTACAGTCTCAAACTTAAAACTGCTTATTTGTACAACTAAGAGTGAATTGACCAATTAAAATAAAGCATATTAGAAAAATATAGGATTTTACTGGGAGCAAAATTACTGTATAGGAAGAAAATGGAAATAACTTGCAAAGTACTTAAAGGGTAACTGAATAAATCTTACTATAGGCATTCTAGGGCAATTGTATTTTTTTTAGCAGGTACCTTTGAGGCCAAGCAAACTTATAAATATTCAATTAAGTGGTGCACAGATAAAAATTACCTCTTCATAAAGAACCATATGGATAGAAAAGCACTTCCAGTTCTCCAAATGTTTTCTGAAATTATCTATACAAATGTATTCTGCAGTAGAAAAAAAAAGACTTTATAGTTATGCGATTTTCATTAAAAACCCCGTAATTTTGAGTGTTTACATCTCTTTAGTCTTGGATGCCATGCTTGTAACATTCCAAGAGAAGTGGATTCTTCTTTAATGGACACTTGCATGAATTTTCAAAATAGAAAAGTGTGTTTGAGCAAAACTCGTTTTTCTAGAGATCTTGCCTTTCAGGCATTTTATATTGATCCATTCTCTTCTGTTAACAATTTCTCTGCTGGTAAAGCTAGAAAAAATTAAGCTAGAAGTACCATAATACAGTTCCAAGTCTTACAGAATGATAGTCAAATAGTAATATTCAAAGTCAGTCTTCAACCCATTAGTACAAGAAATCCAAAATTAAGACTTATGGTATTGAAGCTTATGTGGGCATGGTTCCTTTGAATGCCTATACCAGATATGATAAAAAGTCATTTAGGATAAGAGTTTCAGCTGTAAAACTGACCTAAAATTAACCAAGACCATTTCATTTACTCTAGAAAAATGCCCTTACTAACCTAGCTAAAAACTTGATTGTGCAAACAACAAGACTGACCTATTTGTCCATTTTTCTCTGTTTCCCCCAAAGTTGCATTGGCCAACTCCATGGTGAAACCCCAGAAGGTATTGTTCTGTCATATCATGCATACCAATCAAATACTTTTCAGGTATGAAACCAGCACACTGAGTTAGAATGAGTAGCATTTTTTTTAATTATATGGCATAGTTATGTAGTAGGCTCCAGCTGTGCTACCCTGAGAGCAGTGATACCAGAGAAAGATGCATTCTGGGGCATCACAGCGGAGTGAAACCAGCTGGTGCAGCTTCATGAACTACATAAAAAGAGGAAAGAGGCATTCAGCATATAGGTCTGAAGTACATGAAAAAAATCAATGAAAGTAGGAGCATGCCCTTTAATTGCAAGTCATTTTTAATTGCTGCATTCATAAATTTGTGGACATACATCAGCCTGAAGGTAGGATATACAGTGGTTTACTTTGTTTTTACTTAATATTAAAGAAGAAGAAAAATGAGATCCTATGGGTTTTATGGCTTTTTCAAACTAAATATCATTCAGTGGTAGCTACAAGTTAGATTCTAGGCAAGGTATTGTAAGTAGCCTTTTTAGTTACATGCGAGCATATTCATTTAGAGAGACAAAGGTGACTGAGCTATTATCTTTTATTGGACCAATTTCTGTTGGTGAGAGAGACAAGCTTTCAAGCCACACAGACCTGAAGAAGAGCTCTGTGTGGCTTGAAAGCTTGTCTCTTTCACCAACAGAAGTTGGTCCAATAAAAGATATTACCTCACCCACCTCTTTTCTCTACTATCCTGGGACTGACATGGCTACAACTACACCGAATACAACTTATTCATTTAGGACACTTTTGAAAGTACCCCTCAGGACTCTGTGGGGAGTACTAGGTTGTTCAATCTGCCGTTCCTTTCTGGGAGCCCCCTAGTTGAGTATGTATAGCAATGACCCTTTCAAGGCCTATTACTTTACTGGCCTTGGCACTGGAGCAAATTTCCCTGACAAATTCTTCACATAGAAGGGCTATCCCATTATGAAATTAAGAGGTGAATGGCAAGTAGAACTGAGATTTGGGTGCATCTATTTCACTTTGAGTTTTCCCCCTTCATTCTGAGTGAAGCACTGATACAGCTGATCCAACAGCAGCTCTGCCCACAATCCTTTATGATTAAGCAACTTTTCTGTATTCTTAACATTCATGTGCACTGGAACAACTCCTTTTGAGCCATTAGGGTATATGCTGTCAGTGCATATTAGCAACAGTATGATTTTTTTTTATTATTTCTCCACAATACAGAATATGTCTAGCCATGTTTTGTTTATTATTCAGAATACTCATTGACAGCAGACACCAAAATAGCTCTTTTAGAGCCTTTATATGATAGGCAGCAAATGTGTATTAACAATAGTACACATTTCTATGTTATGGATTCATAAAATGTATGTGCATAATATGAAATCATAATCCCAAATGTGCAGTAAAAATCCTTATGAAAAATAGTTACTGCTCATCTACTACACAATGGTTGATTTTAATCTTCACTACCTCAGATGTGGGATTGATCATTATGGATTTTGTGTATAACTGGGAAAAGGGCCTACCCCATCTTATGGACTGAAATTCTATAAGTTTCATTTCAGGGGGAAAATGAACCAATTGTTTTATTACAGGAATATTCTATAAAATGTAATAGCCAAATAAGTTTGTCAGTAATTTGAACACATATTACATTTAATAAGAACAGTATTTCCAAATTGAGGCCTTGTGTTCCAAGATCCAGACCAGAGCCTGAAATAAACAGGAAATGCCATCAGGTCTTACCATACAAGACACCAGAGGGGAGGGTTCGGGGGGTGAATGCTGCCTGCCATATGCACGCAAAACTCTCATCAAATTCAATGGGACCTGATCAAGAATGAGCTCAGGGTAACTTGAAAAAGAGTGGTGTGTAGCTCGAAAGTTTGTTTCTTTCAGCAACAGAAGTTGGTCTGATAAAATATTATTTCACCCATATTGTCTCCCAGGATTAAGAGAGAAATCATGCTAAGAAGCCACCCTTCAGGCTTAGAGAAAACATGTGTTAGAATTCAGATGCTGCAATGGAAATTCCTCTGAAAGGCTGTACAATGGAAACCATAATATTTTCCTCACTATACAATGGCAGAAACAGGGAAGACTGTTTCAGTATCACTTTTATATCACTGCAACTGCATGCAGTACAACTATTGACTAGGTAGTTATAACTCATGTGGTCATAACTAAGACTATGGTTGTCACAGCTATGATTTTTGTGGAGAAAATAGTGAGTTTTACTTTTTCTTCCCCCTTTAAAAAGGTCTTTTTCAACCTGGTGTCTACACAAGACTATGCAAGACTCTTCCAGAGAATTTGTTTACACAGCTGGATTGTGTGTGTGTGTTTTTCTACAAATTAATGACAATTAATTAGCACTTTATTAATGGAAAAATAAACTTAAGAATTCTGTGCCATGACTTTTCCTTTTTTCCCCCCTTTAAACTAAATTATCACTTGCCTTTTTGATCAATGAAATAGCTAAGGCCTTAGTCTGTCTGATGGGGAAGAAAACAGACAGCCTTAATTGTAGTTAAGGCTCCAGTCCTGAACGTGATAGCATGGATACAGCAGGGCACCATGCACTATCAATTGCAGATTGAGGCCCTGGTGGATCTTTTTCCCTTTATGTAAGGAATATTTTCTTGGTATCCAAAAAGCCTCAGCATTGAATTATATGCTAAAAAATTTCCAAGCTACCAGTCTTCAAAGGCCTGTGGTTGCTTTGTTCATCCACTTTGCTCTTAGCAAAAGGATGCAAGTGTAATTATTAGGAAGCTATGTTTGACAGAATGCATGGGAGGTGGGGAATTACTCTTCAGATTGAGATCAACATTAACATTTTTATAGCATAACTCTCAAACAATCTCAAAGGGGTAAATTGCCAGGAAAATAAATATGAATCTATTTGGTCATTGGACACTACCAGTGATTTACAAGACATCAGCCAAAGGCATTTTTATGGCTATTAAGAATTCATCAGTTTGATGATAATCCAGCACTTCTGATTTCAGCTGATCTTAAAAACAGTAAAATAAACTCTTCTTACAACAATGGATAACAGTGGGAATTATCCTTTTCATTCAACCCTGTTTTATATCAAAGTAGACAGCTACATCCAGGTGCCTCTACCTACATTCGTCATTGTCTGTGAGTGCAAAACATACAGATTTCACACAATAAACTCTCTTTTTAAAAAGTGGAATTACAATGTTATAGTTTACTTAGAAGACCGTATTCTCAGACGCAGCTGTGAAATCCCATCCTCTGACTATTACCAATCATTAATTGTAACAAGGGAGGAGAAGGGGAAAAGATACATTTTTAGAAGTGATTTGGTCTAGGATTTATTTGTGCTGGTTACCTCAGCCATAACAGATTGTGCTCTGAATGATTCTGGAATCTTCTTCTTGTCAAATGCTGCAGATAATGCTGAGAGATAACTAATTCGAGCACCAAAGTGGCAGGTGAGCTGACTATCACTTACAACCCCTTCCCTGTTTGAGTAGCAGTACTTTCACTGACAAGAAAAGTAGCCCCTCACCCATCACCTTGATCAGGGCTAAATTAAGACATAGACAGTGCTGGACAGACAGTACCTCGGGCCACAGCTCCTGGAGTCATGTGATTACATCAGAATTTTTTTTTAAAGTAAGTTTCTAGTCCTCATGGTTGGAAAGAAAAGTTTGAAAACACGAACTGAGTGTGATCAAAGCAGGAGTATCAGCCTGGAACAATATGAGAGGTATGAACTCATCTTAGTGGGGTATTAGCTCCAAGACCGCTGTTCTGGGCATCCTGCCAAAGCCTCTCCATATGTATCAAGAAGTGCAGTGGGCCTAGCCCACCTACCCAAGCAGATATATCCCAGATGCTGGGCTAAGTACTTGAGATTCCATGATGCCACCTCTGCCTCAAAGGGGATCCTCCTGCTGCTGCACCTGGGTGAGAGAGCAGAGGTGGCCTTATGCTGCTGCCACTGCCACTTGAAGTGGAGGCAGAGCCACAGGGGGCCATGTTACAGTGTGCCTACATCAGATTGCCATCATCTTGCCCTGACCTTGCCTGGAGAAAAAGTTCAGGTGAAAGGGATGCAATGAAAGTGTGATTTAAATGTTTTGTTAAAATGAGGCTAGTGGAAGAAGAGTAGCTCATTTTTTAACATGCATGCTGCGGTGACAGGAAAAATAGGATCTATTTCTCTCAAGGCCACGGGCTTGGTCCTGCATACTAGTCAACAATCCCACTCGCCTCAGTGGAAGTTTTAGGGTACACAAGGAATGTAGGATTGGACCCTGAAGGGTAGTAGCTATTTTTTGTTCTAGAGACTCTGGTTACACACCTAAGAAACATTGAGGCAAGTTCTGTGGTCATTACTCAAGGCTTCAATAGGATTTGTCCAAAGTTGGAATTGGAGGTGTTTTATATGATGCATACACCATTTCTTGCATCTGAAGAAGTGAGGTTCTTACCCACGAAAGCTTATGCTCCCAATACTTCTGTTAGTCTTAAAGGTGCCACAGGACCCTCTGTTGCTTTTTACCATTTCATAGCAACTTTTGGAGAGGGGGGCATCTCTCTTCTACAAGAGAAAGCTGCTGTCATGGGGCAAATTCTGTACTGTCTTGCAGCTGTGCTGAAGTCAATGGGATTTACAGCAAGACAGAATCTGGCTCTTTGAATTCTGCCGGATGTAAGTTTCAAATCCATAAAGGAGTCAGAGTTAGGGATGCAGGGCTTTCAATTCACACATGAAAATCGGGAGCAATTACATTAAGCACCTAATCTGTAGGCACAATCGGGTAGACAGACATCTAAATGACAATAACCATGGGCTCAAAATTGCAGGCAAAAAAAGGGAAGTTATATGGGGGGCAGGAGGGGGAG